>NC_045700.1:97606446-97628117 GCF_009834535.1 Camelus ferus
AGGAAGAGTCATGATCCCTTCCTTGAGGGAACTTTCAGTTTAATAAGGAATATAGACAGGTACATTAACAATTAGACATAATGCCAATGTGATGTGCATGACAGGGGTATGCCCAGGGTAAACAGAAGCAATGAGGAAATAAACTGATACAATGGAGTCTAACCTGTGATTTTTTTAGTCTTTTGGGATATGTACTTCTTTTGTTTTGTTTTGTTTTGTACTTTGTTCTATTTCTGCTGCCTTTTTTTTTGAAAATTGAAGTACAGTCAATTACAATGTGTCAGTCTCTGGTGTACAGCACAATGTCCCAGTCATGCATATACATCTATATTTGTTTTGGGAGATGTACTTGATCTCTATGACTTATAAGTAAAAAAGTAAATATTGAGTCTTTTTTTTTCCTATTAGAATCTTTCTTATAAGCTATTTCCTTTTCTCAGAAGTCAAAGGTACTTCAATTCATGTAACACCACTTCAATTACTAGAAATTTAAAAGTTAAAGTGTTCCCTCTTAGTTAATGCACAATACTTTTATAGACCAGTAGTTTTCAAACTTTGCTGCACAATTTAATCAAATAAGGATTTTTAAAAAAATCTGATGACAAGGGTATGTTCACCTACTAAAATCAGAGTCTTGGGAATGAATCCAAATTATTAGCACATCTTTATTAATTCCCCAGGTAATTCCAGTCAAATCTGACAAGTGCTATATTTAAGTGCTTCTTAAAATTTAATGTGCATACAAATCACCTGGGAATATTGTTAAAATGTAGATGCTGCTTCCATAGGTATGTGATGGGGTCTGAGAGTCTGCATTGGTAACTATCTCCTACATAATGCCAGTGCTACTTAGAGTAGCAGGTTGTACACCAGTGCTATCTAATGGAAATATGATGCACATCACACATGCAATTTTACAGTAGTCACATTCAAAGTGTAAACAAAAATTGGTGAAATTAATTTTACTAATACGTTTTATTTAACTAAATGTATCAAAATATTATAATTAAATGAATTCAATATAAAAATTATTAATGAAATAATTTACATTCTTCTTTGGGGTAAGACTTCAAATTCAGTGTATTTTACACTTATAACACATCTCAAAGTGGACCACTCATATTTTAACTGATCAATGGCCACTTGTGGCTAGAGGCCACCATACCAGACAGCACACTTATAGACTGCTAGCTCCCTTCAGTCCTCATCATGAAAATACCAGACTCCAATACATCAGTTTTTCAAGGAAAATGTAAAAGCATGGATTACTTACCAATAAGTTTCCAATTAAAATCACCATCATGTAAAAAGGAATACAACTGAATTGGCTTGCTACCTTAAAGCAATCCCATAAAGTCTCTATCCACTCTCCACAGAGAATCCGGAACACATTCAGGAAGGAGTGGAAGAAATCATGCATGTGCCAGCGCGGGAGTTGACAACCTTCGTCTATGTTGCAGACACATTCTTTGTAATTGGAACCAAATAGCTTCAGGCCAACCACAGCAGAAAAGAATGTGAATGTGAACAACAGCAGGACTAAGTCTTTCAAGGCCACCAACGAGTTACTAAGAGTCAGCATCAGAATACTAAATGTTGGCCAATATTTCCCCAACTTGAAAATTCGCAACTAATAAAGCAATGTAAGAACAATGAGAATGAGGAAAAACAACAAAAAATCTGGTCACTATTCATTACGATGTACATTTAAAATTTTTATCAGCATCATACACATACCCATATGTAGTCTTTAATGTAATGTTCAGTTTTGAGTATTATTAATATTAACCACTGAAAATTTATTTTATGTACAGTTCTTAATACATATTCTGTATTTTTTTCACTAAATCATGTATATGATCTTCTATCGATCTGTCAATTCCCATTCAATATTATGCTGTTGTAATTACTCTAGTTTTATGTTTTAATATCTGGTAAAGCAAGTTTCCATTCTTTGTTTTGTTTTTTGCAATATATTGAATATTTTCGTACATTTTGACATATAAGTGATATTGGAAAAGTCTTTAGGTTCCATTGAATTCCATTGACAATTCTATTGTGTATTTACATTTAAAAATAACATATCAAAGACTAAACACTACATTCTAAGTTTAGCTTGAATATTTCACTCTTTTCACTAGATTTTAAAATTTCTATTTATATGGCACAAAATCACCTTAATATTTGGGTCATCTAAAATCTGAATATTATTTTTATATGTGCTATAACTTTGCCAACTTTTTCTGGTATATAGTTGGCTTTCTGGACTGAAGGATAGAACTTAAACATTTATCCATTTAAAACTTAATCATCTTAGATCCAGTCTTTCAGATATTTTGATACTATCTTTTGTCACATCGTCTATATTTCCCAGTCTCATTTCACCCATAAAATTTGATAAATACATGTTTTATATACTTCTCTTACTTGTTAGAAAAGTTTATAGATAAGAACTTAAAACAGTTTTGAAGAATTATTTGGATAAGATCAAATCTACTTAATTGTTCTTTATTCCTGATACATTCTTCAACTTATTACCAGAATGAGACAATTTTTTTTATCAAATGCTCAACATTTCCATAAATATCATTCTAATAACATTGTTTCTTTGCTATTTTGTTATGTCTTTACCAGCACCTATATTGTAGGCATATTAGTGATTTCAACTTAATTTTCATAATAACGCTCTGTTGGCTTGACTATTGTTCTTTCAAAGTTTCCCACCCTACATTTAGAAATACTCACCTGAATCTAGTTCTTTAGTTACACATTGGCATTCAGCTTCTGGGACTCTTTATTATTCTGCTTCTCAAACTGACCCAGGCCCATTTTCTAGAAAATATCTTCCAAATTTGCTGCATATCTGGCTTATTTCCTTTAATGCCTGGTCCAAATAACAGCATTGGAGACTGCTTACTCTTTCCTGGGTTACTTTCTAAGCTTGTTATATATGATTTAATTCATTTAATACTCCCAATATACCAACAGGATAAGTATTCTTCTCGTTTTGTGTATAAGAAAACTGAGATAACTTTTCATAAAATAAAATTTAGGTCTTGGATTCTACTTACCACCCTGAATGATCGAAAAACAGCCAATCCATGAAAACTTGTTACATAAAATTCTGCCAAACCATGGAACACAATTAGGCTATCATAAATGTTCCAGCCTACTTGGAAATACCCATATGGATGCATGGCAATTATTTTAAAAATCATTTCTGTTGTGAAAATTCCAATAAACACCTAATAAGAAACAAAATGCAGGAATGAGAGTATGATTCCAATAGCTTTATCAGAACCCTCATACACAGACAATGTAATTTTTCACTGATACATTCTTCATATTTCCTCTGTAAAGATCTGGTTAGTTTTGAAATCTATTATAAGGACAGACTCATACATTTTGCTGAACAATCTAATTCCAAACACTATATAGAATCTTCAATTACTTTAATAAAAGCAATCCTGGAAGAACACAAAAGAATATTTCCGAGTGAAAATATTTCCATTTTGAATAGTTCCTTTTGGGATATGGGGCACATATTAAGAAATTTAATGTTTTAAATTTGAAAGAATTTTTTAAGTATATATGATCCAGAAAAAAGTAAACCTATAGAAACTGTCATTTGAAAACTATACTGGCAGAAATAAATAAATTACTGTTTTGGTGTCAAGTAAATGTATAGTTCAAAATGGGAGTAGTTGGCTGTTTGTATTAATATCAAGCAACTAAATAATAAAAGCAAATTAAATTAAACAATATATATTTGTTGGAATATGACTTGTTTTTAAAATCACAGAAATCTTTGTATTTTTATTGAAATATAGTTGATTTACAATGTTGTATTAGTTTCAAGTGTAGAGCAGAGTGATTCAGTTATATATTCTTTTTCAGATTCTTTTCCATTATAGGGTATTACAAGATATTGAATATAATTCCCTGTGTTACAGTAGATCAGTGTTGCTTATCTATTTTATATATAGTAGTATGTATCTGTTAATTCCAAACTCCTAATTTAGCCCTCCCCAACCTATTTCCCCTTTGGTAACCATAAGTTCGTTTTCTATGTCTGTGAATCTATTTCTGTTTGTGAATAAGTTCATTTGTATCAATTTTTTAGATTCCACATATTAGTGATATCAAGATATTTGTCTTTCTCTGACTGACTTACTTAGTATGATAACCTCTAGGTCCATCCAGGTAGCTGCAAATGGCATTATTTCATTCTTTTTTATGGCTGAGTAATATTCCATTGCACATATACCACATCTCCTTTATCTATTCATCTGCTGATGAACATCTAGCTTGCTTCCATGTCTTGGCTATTGTAAATAGTGCTACTATGAACATAGTATGGGTGCATGTATTTTTTCAAATTACAGTTTTTGTCTTTTCCAAATATATGCCCAGGAGTGGGAAGGCTGGATCATATGCTAAGTCTAATTTTAGTTTTTCCCCCACGCTGTTTTCCATAGTGGCTGCACCAATTTATGTTCCTACCACAGTGTAGGAGGGAGGGTTCCCTTTTCTCCACACCCTCTTGAGCCTATAATATTTGTAGACTTTTTGATAATAAAAGATCAATACAAGAAGAGGATATTACACTCCTTAACATATATGCACCCAATATAGGAACACCTAAATACATAAAACAAATGCTAATAGATACAAAGGGAGAAATTGATGTGAATATAATAATAGTAGGAGACTTTAACAACCCAGTAACATCAATGGATAGATCTTCTAGACAGAAATGTAATGTCAACAGGGACACTAAGTGATACAATAGAACAGCTAAACTTAATTGATACCTTCAGGATGTTACATCCAAAAACCCCAGATTACTCATTCTTTTCAAGTGCACATGGAACATTCCCTAAGATAGACCACATACCAGGATACAAAACAAGCCTCAACAAATTTAAGAGGATAGAAATTATTTCAAGCATCTTTTCTGACCACAATGGCATGAAACTAGAAATCAAACACAGAACGAGAAATGAGAAAAAAATAATTACATGGAGACTAAACAATATGCTAGTGAAAAACCAATGGAGCAATGATGAAATCAAAAAGGAAATTAAAAAAAATACCTTGAGACAAATGACAATGAAAACACAACCACACAAACTCTATAGGATGAAGCAAAAGAAGTTCTAAGAGGGAAGTTCATAGTGACACAGGTCTTCCCTAAAACACAAGAAAAATCTCAAATAATAACCTAACTGACCACTTAAAATAATTAGAAAAAGAGCAATCAAACAGTAGGAGGAAGGAAATAATAAAAGAATGGAGAGGAAATAAATAAAATAGAGATTAAAAAAATAGAAAAAAAAAAAAAACAAACCAAGAGCTGGTGTTTTGAAAGAATAAACAAAATCAATAAATGCCTGGCCAGGCTTACCAAGAAGAAAAGAGAGGACCCAAATAAACAAAATAAGAAATGAAAGAGGAG
This sequence comes from Camelus ferus, assembly GCF_009834535.1. Lineage (NCBI taxonomy): Eukaryota > Metazoa > Chordata > Mammalia > Artiodactyla > Camelidae > Camelus > Camelus ferus. The sequence continues at coordinate 97,611,905 of NC_045700.1, forward strand.
AAATAACAACTGATACCACAAATATACAAAAAATTGTAAGAGATTACTATGAACAACTATATGCCAACAAATTGGAAATTCTAGAAGAAATGGATAAGCTTCTAGAAACATACAGCTCACCAAAACTGAATCAAGAAGAAATATATAACTTGAACAAACCTATCACTAGAAGTGAAATAGAATATGTAATAATAATAATAATAATAATAATAATAATAATAATAATAATAATAATAAAATCCCTGCAAATAAAAGCCCAGGACCAGATGGTTTCACAGGAGAATTCTACCAAGCATACAAAGAAAAACTTATACCAATCCTACTTAAACTCTACCAAAAGATTGAACAGGCGGGCACATTCCTAAAGTCATTCTATGAAGCCACCATCACCCTGATACCAAAATCAGACAAAGACACCACCAAAAAAGAAAATTACAGTCTGCTATCTTTGATGAATATAGATGCAAAAATCCTCAATAAAATCTTAGCAAACTAAATTCAACAACACATAAAGAAGGATCATACACCGTGATCAAGTTGGATTCATTCCAGGGTCACAAGGATGGTTCAACATACACAAATCAATCAATGTGATACATTAGATTAACAAAAGACAAGACAAAAACCACATGATCATCTCTATAGATGCAGAAATCTTTGTCTTTCATATTGCATGTGGGGAAAAGGATAGTTGAATTTCAAAAATACCTTGCCAAAAGGATAAGCTCCGATCTAAGGCAAGGACAGATGTTTAGAGTAGACAGGGTTAGGTGCAGTTGTATCAGGATTCAAAATTCAGGTGTCAGTAAAGACTTTGTATCTATTGTTTTGCCTCTGTCTTACTCTGATCTAGGGGCCACTGTAACAAGGGAGGGGATATTTGGGAAGGGAGAGGAAATAATTTCTACTTAACCTGACTGCCATGCATACAAATCTTAATAAGTGGTTTCTAGCTATAAATCTATTCAATGATAAGAATATTTCCAAAGCAGGACTGAGAGAGGTGAGGTGGGGAAGCATGAACCTACTTCATCTAATGCTCATCTGATGCATTTGCAATATTTTGGAGTCATAAAATAACAGGATAATGATGACCAAAGAAAAGTTGTAACTGCAAAGGAAAATAACATAAAGTGAGAGCCTTACCAGGTTTCCAATGCTGAGGACATTGTTGGTTTCTGCGCTCATTGGATAGTGTTCCAAGGCCAGAAATTGTATGTTTAGAATTATGCATATGGTAAGGAAAAGGTCGGTAAATGGGTCCATTATAATCATATGGAGAAACTCTTTCAACTTTAACCAACAGGGAGAACAATTCCAGATCAAGAAAGTTTTAGCAAATCTATACCAACAAAGTGGGCATCTCTTCCTGGATTTTTTAAGCTCTGAAATGAAAGAATAGAAAAGTTAAGCATTAACTAATTGTTCATTCAGTTCTAACTAGTAGAAAATTTTGACTTTTGCATGTAAAGGGAGGTTTGAAACTGGACTTTTGATTTGGAACTAGCAAATACAAATATTTCTTATTAATAAAAATCAGAACAAAGTAATTTTCCTCTATTTTGTTCATGCTTGCTGAGTTAGACAAATGACAATGAGACAAATTATGTATTAGAATCAAAATAGGAGTAACTCTCAGGAAAACAAATATGGAATATGGTTGAGTATTATATTTACAATTTGTAGGTTTATATGCTTAACAAAATAATGTCTTTCAATATTGTCTATAATGAGTTACTGGTCATACTGTGAAAACAACAACCAAAAAAAAACAGACAAGTATAGAAAGAACCTTAAGATGTTAATGTTATATACGCCAACCTCTATTTTTGGTTACAAGTTAACACTTCATATTGTTTTCAGTATTAAACAGAGAAAATTTCTTGGCATTCTTTGGTGACCTATTTCAGTGTTTAAAACACTATGCTTATGAAATTTTTAAATATTGTTCATCCTAATATTTTCATGTTATTCCTTAAATTTTAGTTATTATCATGCAAAATTCTGAAAAAATTAGAGGATTTCTTTAGTAGTGAGTCATGGTACCTTTCATAATGTCTAAATACTTCAAAATTTACCTTCTTTACATCTGATGGTAGCATCATCCAACATATCCAAAGAAGTAATCATAGAAGTTGATGATCTTTTCTTCATTTCTATTTGTGTTGTCTTGGTCTAAAAAGAAACTTGGTAAGTCTAATACTGGCTTCTCCTCATTGTACATCCAAGACTATAAATATAAGAAGGTTTATAACCTTCATAAAAATGCTGATTCTTACCTCCAGAAGCCTTTCCGGGTTCTATCATTTGCCACTCTTTATACTACAGGCACTATTAAACTGATTTAGGATTATTTCGAAAATGAATTGTATTACTTGCAACTCAACAAAATCATTTTACATTATGAGGTCAACTATAACAGGAGTAAACCAGAGAATGTTACTGGTATCACCCATAATTGACAAAGAATTCAATGTATAGTTTAGAATTATTGTGAAATATCCAGTTGGCAAACATGCTGTTGAGTAGTAATACCTTATATTTCTCTAACACCTTGCATTTTTCAACTTGAGGATATGTTAACTTTATGACTTTGTAAATTCCTTTGATAAAATCAAAGTTATTTGGTGTTGGGATGATAAAATATATCTTGTATAATATTAGGTAACAAAGTGAACTAAGAATATAATTTTAGTTAGAACATACATAATAATTCCATAAAGGAATCACTTCTTTCTGTTTCTCATGTCTCTTGAGTAATGGTTTTAAGACACCCTCTGTCTTGCTGATATAGTTACACAGAGTTTAAAAAGAATCCTCGCATTGGAAAGGCACTCAAAACTCCTAGGCTTTGATGTAGATGTTACAAGTTCTATACATTCCTGATTATTACAGTACGGCCCCAGAGATTTCTAGTGACCATGTATAACATTTGTATTTGAATTTAAACTGGAAGAAACTGACAATGGGCAGTTGATACTGCACCATAGAGCTCCTGAAAGTTTTTACATTTGGCACACACAAAGAGTAATATTTGCAAGTTTGTTAACTTGGTAAATAGGTGAGGCTAAATAGGTGAAATAAACAGTAAATAAATTTTAATAGGTGAGGCTGCTCTTGAATAGAGATAACTGGCATGGGGCTGTTGCTGCTCTGAAACTGAGGGAATTAGCGGTTGAGGCTCACAGATAACCCACACCCAGCACACCCTGGTTGGCAAGTTCTGCTGTGGTCTACCTGAAGTTGCATAATAGAAATCAAGGGAATCATCATACTCCTCTCACTCAGTATCAGTCAAGTCTCTTCTAACCTCATGAATACTAGAGCTAGAGGAGGTGAAAACCAACTGTACTGCGTACTGAGTTCCATCAGGAAAATGACAGGTTCTGCAGGTCTACAGATCTCTGTTGCCTCATTTTTCTTAATTGAAAAAGTAAACAATAGCTAATTTATTTATTTAAACCATGATTATTCCAGAATGTATTTTTTAGCTGACTTACAAAGCTACATAATATATGTGATAATTTATATAATTCCAAATTCCGTGAGTTAAAAACCAATAGAAATTTAATTTTTGCTACTGAAGTCTAACAGGAATTTCTCAGGTGTTTCATCATAAAGGTGATACTTTTTCATGTTGTGAATAATATCCTCCACTATATTCTTAATATAGAGGAATTACTTCTCATAGAGTTGTTTCTGATAGTGACAATATTTGATGGAATCACATGAGAGAACAATCCAGTAAAAATAATCATCTGAGTGTGGGGGGAGAGGGAGGTGGAGTGAGAAGAATAATGCTATTGTCGATAGAGTCAATACTCAATTCTATACTAAATTGGCTTGAACTATGGATATATTTTAGGATACAAAATGAACAAACCACATATCAGTCTGGTAATATATTCATCTCAATTGAGCTTCTCAAAAATATTGAATACATAGCCACACGTTGGCCAACTACTAAGGTTATATAAGGTTATAGCTATTTTACAATGCAACTTGAGAAGATCATGACTCAAAAATCTCCTTTTTGAAAGTTTAAGAGCTAAAAAGGGCATATGCCTGGATTTTAGACAATACAACATTAAAATTAGACTGGAAAAAGGGGCTAGAATTCTTCTCACCACTGGTTTCAATTTTCTCTGGAGGGGACGTATGAATAAACAATAGCCCAGTCATATTTCTAGCATTTAGCAATGAATAACTGAAGTGTTCATCTTGGAAAAAGCCTTGCTCTCTCTACTTTGGGCCTCACTGGCCTTTTTAATCCTCTGACCCATCTTGTTCCCTCCCCCCAGGTAGCAGGGACTCATTCTTCATATTTCGCTCAAGTGGCAGGTGCTCATTAAAACTTTTCTGACTCAGAGAAATCCTTCATTACAGGCTCTTAAATGTTTCTCACTTTTATAGCACTTCCCACAGTTCCATTTAATTTTTTTTAGTGGAGAATAATACCGTGACCCACCAAGTAACCAACAGGTGGCTTCAACCATTAATGACATTATACTCTTCATTTTTCACATGTTACTCAGCCTACATTTTTTCCTGAAGTATTTTAAATCAAATTTCAGACATCATATAATTATCAGAATAAGCTTTTTAAAAAATAATCAGATCACCGTTATCACAATCACCAAATCAGTAATTCCTTAATATTATCCAATACCCAGACCATGCTTAATTTTCTTTCATGGCTCAGAAACATTCTATTATATATATAGTTGATTTGTTCAATCAACATACAAAAAGGATACACATATTGTATTTAGTTTGCAGTTCTATTGATTATCTCATGATTTTAACTGATCTTTTTCCTATGTGATTTATTTGTTGAAGATACACTATCACTTATACTGTAGAATTTTCCACATTCTTAATTTGGCAGATTGTGTCTTTTTCGTGAAGTTTAATGTGTTATTCTTTCTTTGGTTGTCTTTGGAAAATGATGGTTAGGTTAGGTCCAGAGGCTTATTAGATTTAGCTCAGATTTTGGCAAGAGTATATTGTACATGGTATTTTACGCTTCCTATTTCATGACATTAGAAAACATGTCTGGTGGTCCTAGAGTTACAATTTGTTTTATAATAATTTTATAGTTTATCTCCCTGTTAGACCATTAGCTTCATGAAGATAGACAATATATTTATATTTATTAACGTTTAAGTCTCCAATGCTTAGTACAATGCTTACCATATATAGCAGATTGACAATAATGTTTTATTAGTTATACAGATTTAACTGTAAGGATGTCAGTTTAGATGGGTAAATATTTTTAAAATATTTATATTCCTACAGTTGTATATATCTGATTTTCTTCTGAGGTTTTTGTCAGTAACTGACAATTCACAGGAAAGTTTCGTCTACAAACTGTGTAATTGATGAAATAATGTTGTTTCAGCATTGATCCTCAAGAACAATGATGTAAAGTGGTGAAAAATGGGTTCTCTTTCTCAGTGTTGAGAAATCAAATGCCAATAAATATAGATCAAACTTTGCAAGTGAAACTCCACAATAAAGATTAAATTTGAGAATTCATGAAGGCACTTATCATGTGTCTGGCACATGGTTGACACTCAATAAACATTACCTGCTATTATTATTATCATCATTATTATTTTAATTATCTCTAAAAGCATCAATTTCAGACATAGCCGAAGACTTAAGAATTTTACGTTGATGAGCATGCGCCACTTGCTGTGCCTTCTTGCAGTTGTCTTCCTGTGTTTCCTATAGTTAGCCATTACCGTTTTTTTCAGTTGCTAAGTACTGCTAAGTGCTTTACAAGCATTTATTTAATTTGAATCTCATCACAATATGAGATATGGCAATATACATCTTAGAGATAAAGAAGCTCAAGTTTAGAAAGGTTAATAGACTTGGCAAAAATCATACATTAAGTGGCTAAAATGAACTGAAATTTCTACTTATCTGACTGCAAAATTGCTTTTAGCCAATATGATATACCGTATTCTTAAAACATGAAAATATGACACATTTAAGCAATTTCCCAGCAACTCCAACACTGGAATTAGAATCTGACTAGTGTTAAATCAGATCAGTCACCTAAAAGGTCCTCAGTGTGTTCCATTTTAAATTCTTCACTCTCCAGTGTATTTCCTTATGTATAAATAAAAAAGAAAAGAAAATACATCTTGTGAAAATGACTTTTACTCTCGTTTCCCAGAAAACTTTTGTATGACAAAATGTTCTAGTACTCTTCTAGGAAAAGAAATCCTCTATAATTGAAAGATTTTAATTGAAACCAGGAAGGCTTTATTTGATCAAGAACAGCCAAATGAATGGAGATATTGGGAAATTGGGAAATAATCTAAGTTCTTCATAAGAAGCGTTAATAGGGTATCTCATCTGAAATAAGGGAAGTATTGTGCTTTTGGATACATTGGTTAGTAGCCCATGACATTTGAAATGCCACTTCAAAACAAATTACACATTCAACATACCATTCAGACTGTAATCATTCAATCTGAAGGACCTCAGACCCATTTCTAGAAACAGAAAGCTTTTGTGATTTGTTTTTCTGTGATTTCCCCATGGGTAACATAATAGCGATACTAGTAGCTTCTTTTAATACGTGTTTTCGTCATACGGTCTATAATTGTGTCTTGTTTCAATAGAATGCATAGAAACATCATACATATTATCTATCAATAACTTGTCATTTGGTATGCTCCTACATAATGTCACTCAGGCCCCGCTTTTTAGTAAAATGACTTTTCTAGAGTTTCTTTACTGATGATGACTTAATAAAAGAGTTATATATGTAGGGAACTTAACATTTTCCCCTTTTTGTCTCAGAAAGAAACTTTGGTATTATTGAATCTCTTAGCCTCCATACTACACATTTCACTTATGCCAGAGTGAATCTTGGCCCTTCACTTTTCCCCAACTCTTTTTATCCTTTTTTGTATGACAGTGTTGTAGATACAGTTTCTTTCTATCTATCCTTTGCTCCCTCAATCTGTCCTTTTTACATCTACTAGAAAATGTAGTTTCAGTATTTTTTAGCTTGTGTAGACAATTTCACTAGCAGGTGTTAAGAGTGCAAAATAGTAACAAATCAAGAGGGGTGGAAAAGAAGGCAGAGCATGGCTCTCCTCCCACAAATGACGCCCCTGTGAAGCCTAATGGGGTGGGAGCACTTGACTTGCCTGTGATCACTTTGGGCTGAGCACCCTCCAAAGAACAAGCTCCTAGGCAGGAAGGGCTCCCAACAATACAAGGGAAGAGAACAACATCCCAGAAGAGGCATGGGCTCCGTTCCACCTTCGGCTGCTTTGGCTCACTGCATACTGCACACCTCGACGGCTATGGGGAAGGGTATTAGGAGACTGGGCTAGCCCTATGCCTCTTTAAACCTAGGGTCCTGTGGAACACAAGGAAACTACTTTTGGTTGCTTTCCTGGGTCCTATTCTTCCTTTTAGCACACTTATGCACAATTTATATTTTTAAAGATAATTTTCTACAACTTCTTTAATGTTACTTCTGTCAATACTTGTAGATTCATAGACCAGATCTTTTGCTATGAGGCTAAACATCTGAAAATACATTGAAACACAACACTAAAGTAATTGAAAATTAGAGTAAAACCATATTAAGTTTTACTAATCACAGATTTAATTATTCCACAGATACAATGACTCCCTATATCATGATGCATAGTACATTTCCTCTTGAATGAGCTAGAAAGTCAATAAAGTAATTTTTTCCCTTTTCACAACTTTAGTGCTATACTTTGATCCATGCTTTCAGTATTTCTGATTTCTAAATTATGGAAGGCACTGTCACTTTTGAGGTGAACACCAAAATTTTCCAAAGTTAATTCTGATGTGCTGTCCGGAGTAAGTTTGAATTAATAAACTATACCTGCAGTAAGAGAAGTCACACTCAAAAATACATACAATATATCCATAATTTATCAGCAGTAGTAACACACATTTTGAAACAAAAATATTGTATATACTAAGGAGATCTTAAAGATGTTGGTCACTCTTATCACATTGCACTCAGGAAAGAATTTATATAGCAAAAGTGAGCCCTCTTGTCAAAATCAGTTATGATCTTCTTATCATGTGTCACACCCAGATATTGAGCATCTGTTAGAAGGCAATATGCTCCAAGACCCTGAGAAGATAATTCAAACTCTGATTCTAAGAAAGCATTAAAAAAAATCTATACCTCTTCTGCTTTTTTTCCTTCTTGAAGTTCTGTTAAAGACTGTTGAAGTTCTGGCTCATACTTCTTAGCTTTTTCAGCAGCTGTCTGCTTTTCTTCTTCATAGGACATAGCAAGTATGCCTAAGAACAAACTTGCCATATAAAAGGCAAACCAAAAACTTATCACAACAAAAAATATCATGTAGACCTTCCCAGAAGCATAAAGGATCTAAGGAGAGAGTGAAAAAACAGGACAGAGAGGAAATGTTATTTGTCTTCCTGTAATCTCCTATTTTAAAATGAAAAATGAAATTCTGTGATAAAAATAATTCAGTTGTAAATTACAAGACAGTTTAATTACTGGCTCTACTTGGAGAAATAAGTGAAAAGCTCTTCAACTTTAGACATCTATGTAAAGTACAAAATATATGGTACAAAACCAAAAGAAGAATTTAGTAATTTAGTTAATTCAGGGTCAGCATTTGACTTTTAAGTTTTCATTAATAGAGAAAATGTACTGAAAGGAAAAAATTGTCATCTTTCAATAAAGAAAGCAGGACCATCTGAATAGGAAAGATTATTGCCTTTCAGTATAATTTTTAAGTATATGAAGTATAATAAAGTCAAAGAATGAATGTTTGGAGATTACTTTCTTCTGATCATCACTTTACAGAAACATCACAACAAGGTGCAAAACTGGGTCTATTTAAAGGGGTAGGGAATGGGCATATTTCTATATCTGTCAAAATATCTGCTTTGGTGAAGAACCTCAAGACAAATCACATTAAGAAAGTCATCTAATTCACTTATATGAAGTCATTTATGGATAGAAAAATATAAAATTGTTGATTTCTAAACTGAGCATTGAATAGCTTTTATTTCATAATAATTACCTGAGATATATCAGAGAATTAAAAATTCAGAAAATTATAAGTAGATATTACAAATCCAAATATAGTTGACTGGTTTATCCTTATTGATTAAAAGTATATGAACAGAATTCAGGAAAATAAATGGGAATAGTTTTAATTTTTAAGTACCCATTTGAATCAATAGACAATTATTTACAGAAAATACTGTGTTGATATAACAGAGTTAAGAATGTTTACAGATTAATAGGGAGTTCTAACATTTAATCAGAAAAAATTTCTTACTAATTTATAGTATATTTTCCTTTAAAGGTATCGTTAATAAACTCTATTATCCCAGTGAGTTAGCTATTAGAGTTTGGTCAAATATTTTTCCCACTAAATATCTGTCATGTGTAGTTGTACATTCAGGAGCCAGTAATAGACATTGTGGTGTATACTGCAGGACATGCAGACGAATAAACACTTTATGTTTAATATCTCGTTAATTCTGTGCAACACATTTACGTAGTATTTACTATTATTTCTAACATGCAGAAAAGAGATGAAATATAGGCAAAATGGCTTGCATGATATCACAGAGCAGGGTAGTAACAGTATCTCTGGCAGATACACATGTTGTAACTTTGGAGAGGTTATCTAACCGCTCTGAGCTTAGTGTCTTCATATAAAAAGTATGTGTGTGTGTGTGTGTGTGTGTGTGTGTTTATCCTGACCTTGTAGATTATTTCAAAGATTAAGTAGATATCAGCATCGTACAAAAGAAGATAGACTTGGGCTCAGTATTAACCAACAGTTTTGACATTTAATAATCCTGGTTCTTTTTTTTTTCTGTCCTCCAATTCTTCTTCACATAAAGACTTAATAAAGTACATTACATTTGATCATTATTTTAGAAGGGAGGAGCATGGCACCATTCTTATGTGCAGTGCAGATTCTCTGTGTTCTTACCTGATGATAAGTGCTTCAGGGTAATCTTGCATCATTAACCGAAATAGGGCTAATAAGGCCCAGCCAAAACTGTCAAAATTTGTGTATCCATAATCAGGATTTACACCAGCTTTTACACACACATATCCTTCAGGACACTGACTAAAGAAGACAAATAAAAGAAAAAACTACTTACTCTTAGGTGACTTTCAGATTACGGCCAAATCATACATACAAGTAAACCAAATATAGATATAAATCAAATATAGAACATCTGCCCATGGATAATAAAGGACTCCCTCTTCCACAGGAGTAGTCAGTCTTCTCCCAAACAATTCCCACTTAAAAAAGCTGCAAATGAGTTGGATTTTAAGTTGATATAGGTGAACAGCATTAATTAAGCTAAAAGACAACAGAGCATCACAAGTGGTTTTTGTCAAGTTTTTGTTAAGATTTCTTTACTACCCAGTATCAAAGTATGTATAACTGATGGAAAATAATACTGATAATAAAACTTCAGTAATTGAAAGTTTAATTTTCAGATGATCTCACCTCAAACCCTTAGATCCCATTATTTAAGGGTGAGAAAACATTTATCACATCAATAATTATAAGCAGTACTGGCACTTTGATAGAATGAGCAGATAAGTATTTATCGTATTTCCTTTCATGCAGTCTCCACACTTTTACCTCCTGGAAGCTTGGGTGTTGATGTCCATTATTATAGCTGTGGCCCAATAGATAGTACTTCTTCCATCCACATCTCTGTAGTTCTGTCCTACATTATTCTGGTTTTGGCCATGTGACTTGTTTTGTGTATTTGTTAATAGTTAACCAAATGTGATGCAAAACAGAGGTTTACCAAGTACTTGTGTGTTGAGGCTTGCTAAATTGCTGACCTGCAGAACCTGAACAAATGAATTTGTGTTCTTGTCTTAAGGCACTCCACTTTTGGGACAGTTTACCATGCAGCTAAGTATGATGGCTGCAGGTGAACCATGCATGACTTTCTCTTCTGGCCTTGACATACTGTACTGTATCATTGTGATTCTGACTATCCATGGCCAGATACCTTCAACATGCATTTCAGGCCATAATCTGAGTTTAGGCTGTCCAAAAAAAGGGTTAACTTGAGTGGGATGGGCAGACACAATCAGATGGGTTCACAATCTGGACTTGAAAATAGAATGGAAGCCCAGCACTAGCTGGGCAAAAGAGTTGAGTAAGTGACAAAGTGTCTAAATCACCCTAGTACAACTAAAACTACATAACTCATGCTCTCCTCCTCCTAGGTGCTTTTTTGTCAGTCTAGGCCCAAAGCCTCTAAGGAGAAAGAGCTGGTTTACAGATTGGGTGTCAAGGGGTCCTAGCTGGGAAAGTAACATAAGGAGTTAAGAGAGTCATAGTACTGCTGAGAAGCACTCTTTTTTTACCATCTTATCTCTTCATCTGAAATTATAGGATAATAAAAACTTGAGAGTTTTGTCATCTCACTGAAGAATTACTTATAAGTACTGTTTTTTAAGAGCAATAAGCTTTTTATTAATGTAAATTATAGTCATTAAAGATATACCAAGCCATAAAATAGGTGAAATAACATCACATAATTTAATATTTCTTTTCTTCAAAGGCTTCTGGCCAAAGCAAAGATTATATTGTCTTTCTTGATAATTGCTACTAGCTCTGGGAGACACTGAAAACAGAAAAAATCAGATTCTTAAGTCCCCAGCTCTGTCATTTACTGACTTCTTGATCCTGAATAAATCATTTAGCATATCTATTATTTTTTCCTGTAAAATCATATTAATAGTATTCTATATTGTATGCTTCTCAGTATGGTTTTTGATGGTAAAATGAGATCATGTAATCAAATGGGAACCATTAGTAAAAGCAATAATCACTCGATAAATATTATTGATCAGTGATACAGACTTGGTAGAAGAAAACATTAACACCACTTACCCAGCGTCTGTTTCTGTTTGCCACAAAGAAGAGCATATCTTTCTCCTTCCAAATAATAAAAGTTTTCTGTTTCTGGAAATAGGAAAAAAATGATATTCTATATTTAATCTTGAGTAACTAGCATATCTGAAGCCCAATTAAATCTGCATAGATGAACATCCCTCTTTACAATGAGAAGGAAGCATGCAGCCTGGCCTTTCATTATCTAGGAAGCTGTCCTAGCATCTGATGTACAAGCCAAAAGACAACTGGCAAGCCACCTACTCCAGCCAGATATGACCAGACCCTGAAGGAAAAATTCCCAAGACTAATCTGTTTGAAAGTTAAGGATTGTCCTTCTAGGGTTTATTCCTGATGATCTTCCTGAGCAGAAAATCAAATTTTTCTGTCTCTGGGTTTAATTTCCATTCTCTTCCCACTTGGAAGCTTATTTTTCTATATTGGGTGTCCAGTGCCAGTTACTTGTTCTGATGTCACATGATTTCAGTTATAACCCACACTAACCTGAATCATGGCCCACAGCATTATCCCGGTATTTTTATCTGCTGTCAATCAAAACATTAATTGTATATTTATAGACATCAGTTACCAGGGTTGGGAACATGCATGCTTAGTAGCACTGGCTTTTAAGTTCTGAATTCAAATCACAAAAATCAAACCCATGAGATTCAGTCCTGAGTAAGTGTGTATATGTGTTTGTGTGTGTGTGTGCATGTGTAGATAAAATTGAATTACACCAATCTTAAATAATGTCACTTTAATTTGGCACCTAAAATAATTTTAGAAGAATTTAAAAATCATAGTTAGGAATCATTAATCAAATCTTTTGAGTAGCAGTCAAAAATGAAATGAGATTTGACACAGAAACTGGAAGTCCCAAGTACTCTTCTAAATACAAGGACTATGACATGGAAATTAGGTTAAATAATGTTTTACAGATAAAATATTTTCAGCAATTTCTAACATCCTATTTGAGAAAATGGAATGGCTAGAATTGGACAAATTTTAAAATAGTAATCTTTAAATGTGATTTCATTATAATATACATACTTTAACAAAGATAAAAAGAAACTGGGCTCTGTTTTTTTAGCAATAACCAGTGAAGTAGCAAAATTTGTTTAATTTTTAGTAATTAGCATATTTTGGTTTTAACATCAAAAAAACCAAAGAGGATTTCAGTTGGAATCTAAGATTTAACGTCCATCTCCTATTGTCCTTACCACTAGAATAGATAATGATCATGAAATAGCATATGTAAAAACAGTTCACATACTCATATATAACAATTTTGCATTACTTGCATCATAATCATATGGGGTAAACCAAAGTGTGATTATTATTTGTTTTAGAACTTATTAAGTCCAAAGTATAAAAAAATTAATGTAGAATGACTACTTAAGATTCATCAGGTTTTTTTTTATTAGTAGAAAAATATGCTTTTTCCCCTAAATACTGTCACGAAGGACTTGATAATTTTAATATGAGAGAAAAATCCAATAAGAGAAGATGGCCTGGTGAAAAGGCAAGAGTTTTAAAGCCAGATTGACCTTAGCTAGGATCCTAGTTTTACCACTGAGTGGTTACAGTATGCTGGAACATTCACTGAATTTCTCTGAATTCTGTTTCTTTGCTTGTAAGAGCAGTTATTCATATCTTCTATGCAAGATTATGGTGAAGATATGTGATCAGGCATGTGAATTACTTATGTATAAGAGCTAAGCAATACTTACTCGATATTATTTCTGTTAGCCTAAAATATTTTCATTATTCATCAAAGTATAACTCAAAGCATTTAAAATGAGCAGCAGTAGTTGAAATCCAACAATAGTAAGAATTTTTATATTGTAGCCCATTTTTTGACTTATATAGTTCATCGCAAAATTTCTAATGACCACACAACATTTATATTTTAAATAAACAATTTGTTGAAGAAAGGTAGTATTATGAGGCTTCTACTCAGATAAAATTGCAATTAAGACTTTGGTCATATTTATTTATTTTTAAAGGATAAAATTTGCAAGTTTTAGCAGTTCTAAATTTAGGTTTCCTGATTTAACTGTCTGAAGACTGGAACTTTGCTATCTTGATAAACAGTTGCATATTAGTACTTGAGCATACTTACAGCATTTACATGAAGGTTGTTCTGAAGATGAATTTGTTCTGAAACTGAATGTTCAACACTTCTGTGAAGAATGTTTTGCCAGTAAGAAAAGTTTGAATTTTTCTGATATAAAATGGCAAGTGATTCTTACCTCGAATATAATACGGGTTTCCAGTTCTGTTGTGTAGTGTTTCAGTTTCATTTTCTCGGGGCCATCGCAAACATTTATGCTTCAGGTTGCCCATGAAGAGTCCCATCCCAATTAGAGAAAATATGCTCAGAAAAAATAGAGTTAGGATAATGACCCCAGTAAGTTTCTTCAAACATTGGATCAGGATCCCTACAAAGACTTCAGACCTAAAAAGAGAAAGATTTATTTTTAATAAAATAAAATATCTTAGTAAAACAGCATTAGCAAGCTTCTCCTATGGCAAATGCAGATGCCATCAAAACCAGCATCTTTGTGTTTTATAATTTAATTCATCATTATCTAGGCCAAATGACCAAAATGAATAAAACCCTAAACCTTGAGGTTTCTTATTATTGCTAATTTACTTCACCTGACAAAATAATTCAGACACAGTATTAAAAATTAGTTGTTTGTTTCTTTTTACTACATGAAAAACAGGACTTCTCTCTTGGTTACTGCTTTGCATACTAATCACCATTACTTATAAGCATAGGTAAAGGCGTAGAGTTGTAAATCAACATGGGTTGCAAATGTTGCTGAAACAAGAAATAGTTTGAAATAGCAGAATTCTATACTGTTCTTTCATTGACTTTCTAAGAACTCAATTTTTGGAGCTGATTAAATAAAACATAAAAAAATTAATGATTAGAAACAAGAATAACACACAACTGTGATTATATGTAGGCTGTATTTATATCAGAATACTTACTAATGGAGAATTCAACTTTAAAGCTAGTTTTATTTAAGGACATTCATTTTCTATTCATTAAATAATACATGCTCATTCTGAAAACATAGAAAACAAAGAGAAACAAAAGAATTATACTACACAGATGAAACTATTAGGCTTCCTTCTTCCTTTCTTCTTTCCGTTGTTCATTCGTTCCTTTCTTTTCTCTTTCCCTTGCTCTCTTTTTATTTGTCGGTCTGTTTCTATTTAGGATCTTAGTAACTGTTCAGTTCAACAATGGATGAGAATGTAGTAGCTCTGTGACAGATCAAGTTACCAATATTTCTATGCTTCTGTTTTATTATTTTAAAAATTCACATAATAATGCCTATTTCATACATCATTGTGAATTGAAAATCTATTTTTCAGATGACCTCATCAGATGATTAGATTTCTTGAGTGTAAGAGAATATGGTTGAAATAAAGTTATTCCTGTAGTTAAAAAAATGTGATATCTAGATTAAATATATAATTTTAATTGCTATCATACTGAGATACATATTTATAGCCTACTTTTGTCATTTAGAATGATACCATAAACTTTTTTGCTATATGCAAGTCTTTTTTAAGTATTACATTAGAAATGGAATTTCTGTGTCAAAATATATGATCACATTTAAGTATTGATTCATATGTTCAAATTATTTTTTAAGATATGTTGAACCAAAGAATAAACCAAAGACTATAAATATGTAGTCAGGCCTTCACTAAAACTAGGAATTAAAAAAAAATCATTGCCAATTTATTAGAAGAAAAATAGGATAATTTTACTTTGATGTAATTTCTATGGGCACCATAATAAACTTTAAAAATATGTATATTTGCACTGTGTGCTTTTATTTGGTAACTGTCATGAATTCTCTGTATTTTGCAACTGAAAAAAATTTTCATATTGTTTTGCTGAAATTACCTTTAAGAATAGAAATTCTTAAATAAGAATACATATGTGTATATATAAACATAAATTCATACAAATTACTTTATTAATAATATTAAATTATAATATATTACATAATATTACACAAATTTACATAAATTAAAACATATTTAATATATAAATAAAATTATTTATAATTAATATAATTTTATATATTATAAAATATGTATATAAAGCCAAATTTTTTCTAGAGCATTAATTTTAGTGGTGACATTTGGTTGGAGGTTAAAAAAGTCACTATAAATTGTACAGAGTCAAATTTATTAAACAATTTCATTGTTATCTATCATTCAAAGTTCTGAGCCATATGCCAATT
>NC_045700.1:97628217-97643362 GCF_009834535.1 Camelus ferus
CATTTTCTCTGTTCTCCAATCTACTGGCATTTATTTGGGGGTGAAATATGGCATATAGTGTTAAGCTGATGCCTGTCTTCCACACAAAAGTTAATTTTTTTGCCTGAGATATATACCGCATCAAAATGCTTCTGCCTTCACCCTTCTGTCTCATCTGGTTCACTTGCTCCAGCACCAGTAACTACAGCCAGGACTAACTGGGGGTGAACCGTGACCAACTTCACAACACAGACCTCCTGCCTCCTGCCCTAAGCTTCCTTACTGATGCCGAGCAGTGATGTAGATGCATTTCTATTTGATGTCAAAATACATGTAAGCAGGATGTGTGTTTGTGTGTGTGTGTGCACGTGCTGGGGGAGCTGTAGTAATTAATTTCCTTGGGGCACATCCTTGACTAACCAATGACAGATGGGAGGGGGGCAGCTAGAGATCAACTTTCCTGCCTTATGAGAAATAATTGTCCATACTGCCTCTTAGAAGACAGTCTCAAGGCAGGGCAGTCATTCAACTCAATCCTTGTATCCTCCATTGGCTTTCCCCCTCCTCACCTCCTTCTCCATTCCTTCACTCTTGCTGTCTGGGATTAGATTCCCTAATATAGGTGTATTTTACACACCATTGCCTCAGGATCTGCTTTCCAGGGATCCAAAGCTGACATTTCTCAACAATGACGCCAACAACATTTATTAATAACCCATTCTTGCTTCACTGGTTTGGAATTCTTTTATGATACCATAGGTTATTAGGTGGGTTTCTGGGTGTATAATCTGTTCAGCTGATACTTACTTAGCTTATTTATTAGTTTTAGAACACATTTTAGGATGAGATTTACCAATTATCTTCACATTATCCTCTATTTTCAAAATATCCTTCTTTCTGTTAATGCATAATGTTATCAATATGTAATGTGTAATCTGATCATGGTGCCACGTGATCCATGGGTCTTGTTATCAAAGTTATAGTTGTATGTCATTCGTCAGGGGCCTTAAAAGTCATGAACAACACAATAGCTATTGTGTTGTTCATGACTTTTAAGGCCCCTGACGAATGACATACAACTATAACTTTGATAACAAGACCATGGATCACGTGGCACCATGATCAGACACATTACATATTGATAACATTATGCATTAACAGAAAGAAGGATATTTTGAAAATAGAGGATAATGTGAAGATAATTGGTAAATCTCATCCTAAAATGTTTCTAAACTAATAAATAAGCTAAGTAAGTATCAGCTGAACAGATTATACACCCAGAAACCCACCTAATACCTATGGTATCATAAAAGATTCCAAACCAGTGAAGCAAGAATGGGTTATTAATAAACGTTGTGGCGTCATTGTTGAGAAATGTCAGCTTTGGATCCCTGGAAAGCAGATCCTGAGGCAATGGTGTGTAAAATACACCTATATTAGGGAATCTAATCCCAGACAGCAAGAGTGAAGGAATGGAGAAGGAGGTGAGGAGGGGGAAAGCCAATGGAGGATACAAGGATGAGTTGAATGACTGCCCTGCCTTGAGACTGTCTTCTAAGAGGCAGTATGGACAATTATTTCTCATAAGGCAGGAAAGTTGATCTCCAGCTGCCCCCCTCCCATCTGTCATTGGTTAGTCAGGATGTGCCCAAGGAAATTAATTACTACAGCTCCCCCAGCACGTGCACACACACACACAAACACAATCCTGCTTACATGTATTTTGACATCAAATAGAAATGCATCTACATCACTACTCGGCATCAGTAAGGAAGCTTAGGGCAGGAGGCAGGAGGTCTGTTGGTGAAGTTGGTCACGGTTCACCCCCGTTAGTCCTGGCTGTAGTTACTGGTGCTGGAGCAAGTGAACCAGATGAGACAGAAGGGTGAAGGCAGAAGCATTTTGATGCGGTATATATCTCAGGCAAAAATTAACTTTTGTGTGGAAGACAGGCATCAGCTTAACACTATATGCCATATTTCACCCCCAAATAAATGCCAGTAGATTGGAGAACAGAGAAATGAAACTATCAGATAGAAATCATGTTGATGTATATCATCTTAAAGAAGAGTTTCTAAGCCCACTGGCAATGGAGGAGACTGCAAGGAAGATAGAGTGTTAAGAGAAAGAAAATGGTAAGTGAAGCCTGAATTCTGTGCATCATGGAGGGATGATGCTCTGATGCACTTCTTGAGGCTCTTCCTTCCCTATCATCCAGAACACTACCCTCTCCTTGTTCCATTTCAGTGTCTTTGAACTGCACTCTCTTGGTCTTCCAAGAGTGCTCTCCCGTTAGTCTGCACTATACGCGTTAGTCTTAGCCAGAGCCCTGTCGTGTTTCTGTTTCCTCCTCGCTCCGCGCTCTCTGAATATCTTGTCGACATTCTCAAATTCAGTATCTATAGGTTGATGAATTCCAAGTCCACTTTGTCAACCCTGACCTCTTTTGAGTTCCACATCAGTATTTCCAATTGGGTATGCCCATGTGGTTACTTCACAGGTGTATCAAACTTCGTGAGTTCAGATCTGAAATCAGTGCCCCCTTCCCCAGAACACCACCTTCTTCTGTCTTACAGTGCTATTGGAATTAGCACCCATGCCACACCCTAAGATGGAAATCTTAGAGTCATCATTGACTCCTTTCTTCCCATATTCGAAGCATCCGCTTCTCTTGTCAGTTCTTTCTCAGAATGTCTCTCAAGTCTGGCTTGTCTTCTCTAATTCCACTGCAACTGCTTTAATTCAGAAACTCAGGATCACTCATCTGAAATATTGCAGTAGCTTCCCATCTGTTCCTTCTCTCACCAGGCTCTCCTACTATAGTGCCTCCACCAAATTCCTGCCAAGTGATCTTCCTGAAAGCATTTTTAATTGATCATGTCCCTATCCTGTTTTAAAACCTCCCTTTTTCTCATTTCTCATAGCAAAATTATGTTTTTTTTTAAACAATGTTATTTTTTTAACCTCAAGTTTACCTAGAAGACAAATATATAATCCTCTCCTTGTATCCTACTTTCAGGCATCTATTAAACATCTAGATCCTGGCTTTGCAATTTATCCATTTGTGTTTCTGGAAAATTTCAAACTGTGCCTTCCTTCGGAATAGAAGGTCTATATCATTCATACCTGTATGTCCCAGAGCATAATATATTACCTAGTACAGAGTAGAATCTCAAACATGGTTGTTATTGAATGTGTACTTAAAGATGGGAACTGCTAAATTAGCACCTTCCAAAATACGTTCAGAAGCATGTTCAATAGTATTATGTATAAATATGGTTTTGTAGATAAACCAGTTTGGGACATTTTAGAAAAATAAATGAAATATTTTTTAACTGGAGTATTATTCAAGAATCACTGATATTCTTTAAACACACATCATGACTCTTTATAAAAGCAATGCTAGTATAAAACATTCACTGAACTTTCTGAATACCAAACCAATTTTTCAAATGAGTTGCATTTTAAGGAAGTTATTTTGGAAATGCTTTTATATGCAAATTCACTGTAAAAGATAATAAAGACAACTTCCTCTCCTGTATATCTTTATTCGTCAGGAGAATACATATTGTGACCCAAAGTTCAGACAGTTTTCTTATAATTAAATTTAGAGCTATTTTGTAAGGCAGGCGTAAAGCAACTTAGGGCAATGTTTACTTTTCCAATTACCATTCCAAGCAAATATTATGGATAATGCCCCTGTTCCCCTAACAACAACAATAATGAAATAAAGATCATATGTTTATTTTTTCTGGATTGTATTCATATTCTTCATAAAATTGTTGGCTCAAGCCCTTGAGAACTCAGGGCAATGCTGACAATGGAAAAGCAAAGCACACCGATTATTACTGTGAATGTAAGCAAAGCAAACAATCCAACAAAATAATAATAACCGCTATATGATTAGGGTATCAGAAGAAACATAAATTATTCTCAAATTTTTACCAGGGATAAAATGATTTGCTGAGTTATTAAAAGAGGCAAGTTCTGGATTCCATCAATCTGTATTGGGACTCAAGAATCTGTCCTTTAACCACGTTTTCCCCATAATTCTTATGCAAAGAGTCCAGAATTAACAGATAACACTTCTACATATCCTGCCTTTGCTTAAAACAGTCTATTAACGGCTGCACAAAAAAAGTGAACAAACAGGGTGTGTGATGGCTAATTTCATGTGTCAATGTGGCTGGGCCATGGTGCCTGGAGAGTTGGTCCAACATCATTCCAGATGTCTCTGTGAGGATGTTTTTGAATGAGATTTACATTTAAATCAGTGGACTTTGAGTAAAGCAGATTGCCCACTATAGTGTAGGTGACTTTATTCAGTCAGTTGAAGACTTGAATAGAACAAAAGGCTGACCTCCCCCACTCTCAACTGAGCAAGAGGAAATGCCCCAGGACACTGCCTTTAGACTTCCTCTGCAACAGCACCTCGTTGCTCGCCAGAAGACTGCTTTACTATAATTCTCCTGAGTCTCTAACCTGTTAGCCTCTTCCATTAAATTTTGGACTCAAGTCTCTACAATCACAGGAGCTAATTCGAAGGATAAATGGAGAGACAGACAGACAGATAGAGCGCTACAGAGATCCATCTTATTGGTTCTGTTTCTCAGGAGAACTCTGACTAATACACAGGGGAAACCACGACAGTAATTGTGCACTCTACTCCCGGCATTTTCCAAGCTGGGTTATGGAATTCCTATTGATTGGTTTGCCAGGACTCTGTAATCTTTGGGAAGCTTCCATCCCATTCATTCCTCTACCTGTCCACTCCACCCTGCACGTCTGGTTTAACCAATCAGACTCTGTCCCTGGAACATCAGAAACAAAACTGAGAAAGGTGAAGTCAATCTCCCTTGGGGTGCCTGAAATATTCTTAAAGAATCCATCCCAGATATAATAATATGAAGGCAGGGGCTAAGAACCACTGCCATAGGTCCTTATGTACAATGTCAAGGCCAGTGGTTTTGTTTGTTTTTAAGTCTGGGCATCATGGAAGCCACTGAAAGCTCTTAAATAAAACGGTGTCCTTATCAAGTTTGAGGGTCTTTATATGCTCATTCTGATAGCTGGGAGAAAATGAATTGCGTAGAGAGAGAAAAAGTGTGACTAGAAGAAGATTAAGTGACTTGGATGAAGGAAATAGCAGTGAAGAAGAAAAAGTTGATGGATTTAAGATACATTAAGAGATAAAACTGAACAGGAAATTATCCACTGATTGGGTGCGGGCGAAGAGGAGGGAGTAAGAGGTGACTCCTGGGTTTCTACAAGCAATAAATGGCATCGAGATTCTGCGAGTTACTGAGCAGGAAACAATGCAAGAGGATCAAGTTTTTAAGTCCATCTCGGGCATTTGAATTTGAAATGCAAGAAGCTCAGTATGTATTTCAGTATTTGAGAATATAAATTCTGGAGTAATTGTTACACTGACAAGCTCAGTACTCTCTCTTTGGTAACACACTGGTTCTAGGACTATGAATTGTTACAGAGATGAGAAACAGCTGATTTTTTTTTTAAGTGTAAATGTTGCCCTAGGAACTTTTAAAAACTTATTCAAAGTATGGTCAAGATGTGCTTCTTTTAACTCTGCCTAAGATACTTCATTGCTTGGTCTGAGGAGGGGAGAAGAAAAAAAGAGATCAATGGTTTCTAAGAATCCTTCAAAGCAATTTTTTTTCTTATCTCTTTCACTTAGAACTTGAGGGAGGTCACAGTTAAGAAGCAGTTTTAGTAGTGCAGTGAAAGTCAACAATAATCCAGTTCTCATCATTTCAATAAAAGTTTACTATTTTTTATTTAAGCTATTAATAGCTCTACACATGACAATGCGATTTATTCTTGATGTTAGAGAAGTATGTCTAAAGGTTGTCTGACCTACGAGGGGACTGATTTCTTGACTCCAGGGTTTTACTTCCATGGTGAATGGCAATGAACTATGACTTCAGAAACTAGAAGTGACTAGAGAAAAATGGTCACTAATTTTTTTTCCCAGAAGTTAGCAGTGACTCCCAGAGAAAAACTGAGGTTCCCCACAAAATGATCCTTCTCTTATGGCCTGGCAGAGTTGCAGGCCCTGTAATCATTCATCTCTGAACAACAATTGGTGGATGCCGTCAAAGATGTGCTGGCTTGCTTTCAGCAAACATTTTCTCCCAAAAGATAAATAAAATATTCTGACAGGTTATTGACACAGGGGCAACAGGTGAAAAACAAGATAAAAACAAAAGTTGGTTCTGACTGTAGGATAAGTATTTATAATTAGGAGATTTATTTATTTGTTCTTCTTGATCATAAAGCTTAAGTATGTTTGATACACCATCTATTTAAAAGACAGCAACTGTCCACAAACCAAGTTTGTTTTTTGAAAACAACTCTAAATTTTACCAATAATCTTTGGCAGTAAATCATGAAAATTAGGGAGAACAAAATTCATGATGGTGAAACTGCACAGTTCTGTAAATGCTGTAGAAATATTAAAAACAAGATTGTTGTGCTTTTGACAATAAACTTGATCTTGAAACAAATTTGTTTTTAATTTTTTTAATAAAATAAAGACAGCAACTTATATTTACTTATTATGATAGAAAAGTTCAGACCGATAACAAAAGACCAACAATGAAAGAGATGGAAGAGACCTCAAACTTCACAAATATCAAGACATTTGACATCCATTTTTACCACTAGAGTTGCGTTTCTGAGTAATAAATCTTTCTTACATATTCAAAAGTCATTTAACTACTCAACGGGTCCCTGTGGAAGGATCTAATCAGGCTATCATTTAATCAGGACACATAGATTAGGGACATTCACTGGCAACCCATCTTCTTGGCTGGAGGCGCTGTGATTGGCAGAAGCCCATGACATAGCAGCTGTTAATATTTTGAATATCTCTCCCGGGCCTACTGAAGCCATTATTGGCTAAAACCCGGAGGACTAGTTACACCTGATCAAAGAGATATGGTTAATCCAAAATGATACATGGTGTGAAAAGCATTCATATTTGGCTTTGAAATGTATTTTTGTACTAGCATTTGAATGTGTGTCTGATGTTCTGAGAAATGACTTCAAAGGGATTATGAAACCATACTGTGCAGACCTGACTCAGGAGGGCTGGGAAATGGTCCAGCTTTCTCTTCATTCCGCTCCCTGCCGAACTCCTCTTTGACTCCCACTCTCTGACACCACAAGGAATAGCTCAAATGTCTTTTAGAATCACATCAGTCCATATAGAAAGGAGAAAAGAGCGCATGAGTACCACAGACCTTTTCTGCAGCAGGCAATGCAGATTTAAAAAAAATAACTGTGTTTGTGGATTATACCTTCAGTACATATTTCCTGTCATCCTATCCTTTCCCAAGAGTCCCTGGTTTTTATTTAGAGATCCCAGTGCTTCCAGGAAAACTGGCTCCCCCTCCCAGCCTCAGGTTCCGGGTGACGTGACCTGGGCATCCTCCAAGCTTCCAGGGAGGAATGCGACCTTGATTCAGCACATCCCATTTCCTTCACCATAGACATGGGGGTCAGACCTGAACATTCACTTGAAGCTGACCCCAGTAACTGTAAACTTCAGGATCGCTGAAGTGTTGCAACTGACTCCCTTCCTTAGGTGACATCGTGGACATCTCTGAGGCCTAAATCTGCTGCAGTCATTTTAATAAAGTCATCGTGAGGAAAAGCCAGTGTATGAAGATGGACAGAGCTGAGGGACACAGAGCTGGATCCCTTATGAGATTATAAACCTCAGCATGAAGCATGCCTCACCCTGCCTTTCCCCTTCCACCAATAAATGTACTCAGTGAAAATTGTCCTCTATTTTTTAAGCCAATTAAAGTGGAGCTTTTAGTTATTTACAATTCCAGGCCTACTAATTACAACAGTAAGTCAACAAACAGGTAATTAAGCTGACTAGAAACTGTCAATTATGTTAAAATAGAAATGTTGCCAATTAATATAAAACAGAATTTCACCACAGATAATCCCAAGTTGAAACACACATTCACTTCTCTCTTTCACACACAAACACACACAAACCACCAGTCTATGCTGCCTGCTACACTTCAATTCAGTGCAGTTTATATTTTCACGGAACGCATGACAAGAAGACAAAAGTGCTGCCTGTGTTATGAGTTAAGATTCACTTGATCCTGGAGAGCAGCCTGCACAATTATTGGAATGTTCGGCCTCAAAAGTTCTAGGAGATCAAGCTTTTAATCACAGGTAAATTAAATCTTTTGTACAAAGAGGTATACAAATTTTGATTAGAATAAGGATAACCAGAAATGACACCAGCAATGAATGAGAATAACAAAGCAAACGCTGGTAACCTAGGCTTTTATCTTTATGTAACCATGACACCCATACAGGCAGGCCATCATTGTCAATACTTCGAACAACAGTTTGATTTTCAGAAGAGTCTTATGTTCTTTATAAGTATTTCCTTTGTTATATTATTTAAGTAATAACAGTTTTCTTATATATGTAAGAACCAAAGGCAAAAAGAAGGGAAGTCAGCAGTCAGCAAAGTTAATGAAGTGAAAAAAAAAATGATTTGTCATCTTTTGGAATATGATGGTGAGTATAAATACATGGTGAATCTTTCCTCCTAAATTTTACTAAAACCGTTTCTTTGACATATGATCTAGGGGTGGCAGAAAAACAAATTCAGTAGATAAAATGTTGCCAGTATCACTGAGTATCTGCATAGAAGTAACTAAATATTCATGAAAAGTGTCATAATCAAAGGTCAAGTTGTTGTTATTTGAGACCCACATCTAGGGAATTGCTTTTGCTACGAAAAATTCTTAGAGCTGTTTCATTAGCCTTGTCCTGTAGTCAGAACAGCCGCAGTGAGGCTGTTCCTAAAAGTGCTCATACGTGCTGCCAGGGGAAGGGCTGCGGGGCGCTCTGGTCTCTGCTGCAGAGACGCTTGGGACCGACTGACAGGCTCGTCATCAGCGACAGCTGGGAAACAGGGATTACCATCCAGCGCAGCCACAGCAGCCAGAGGGAGAGGCAGAGAAATTCAACGATGGTTCAAGCAGTTTCGTGGCTTCAGTAGCAGATGTGTAAGATTGAGTTAGCAACTGAATTCTGAAAATCAGCAGAATCTTAGTGTTTCAAGGAAAGTCACAACCAAATCAAAAGTTGGTGTTTGGTATGAAAGAGTCCTAAAGAGAGAAGCTGTGCTTACTCTATAGTTAGGCAAGGAAATAGATGGTCTTACCTGCAGAACCCTGACTTCCTGTAATTTAAAAAAAAATAAGTAGGAGCTTATTATACTGTATCCTATCCTATCATATCAATTGTATATTAACAATCAAAGAAATCGTACATTATTCACGTTTTTTTCTTCCTTTTTAGTATATGAAAGCAATGTGAGGTGTCTCCCTCTTCACCCTAGCCATGAACTTACAAATTTTAAAAATTGTGATTATTGAGTTACACCATAGATGCAATTTATAGAGAACTAAAGCAGAATAACAACAAAGCAGTTTTACAACATTTTTCAGCCTCAACATCATTGTCACTATCATTGCAACCTTCATCACAAGACAAAATGACTGTCAGCTGAACTTTATTCTATAAGTTGTAAATATTATCACACCTAATGTGGGACTGTGTTATCAAGAGGCAGATTTCTTTGCTGTGAAGACAGAAGAAAAATAAGCCCAAATGGGCAATTGTTGACATGCCAACAGCGCTCTATAAATAGGATCACAGATTCTATACATGTAACAGATACATCCAAGAGTAGGGATGGCTGTGTTCTATTCGTGGCTCAATAACACTGGCCATAGAAATATTGTAACTAACACTCTGTTTCTTTTCTTTTTTTTTTTTAAATGGAGGTATGAACCCAGGACTTCGCATGCTAAGGATGCACTCTACCACTGAGCTATACCCTACTCGCTAACTCTCCATTTTCTAACTTCATGGTCACCCAGTAATTTTTATAACAATTTGGTTTCTCATGTAAAATTTCTTGTAGGAGTGAATATGATTATTATTCTCATTGAGTATTAGTTACTTGACATTCAGGTTTTTGTGCATCAGCTCCTTTTAGTGTATTTAACAGAAACCTGTCCCCCAGAATCCTGTGATCTCTAAATTTAATTTAATTTCTACTCCTGAGAGGAGGGACAGACCTGGAAATGAGGACACCCAACTAGCAGCAAGACATCCTTCTCAGGTAGCATCCTATTCTCTTCCTCTGTGCCTCTGGTTTTCTGGCTTTCTTTATTTACTCTTACCTCCCATTTACCACAGGAAAAATGATCATTAAGAATGGTTTTGTCCTGTTTGCTAATTCTCAATAATGTTTCTAAAAGATTTAGTATGTAAGAAAAATTTTAATTATTTTTTAGCAAGATGTGAGAAAAAAGCAAAGGAGACTAAGAAAGTGCAGAT
Source organism: Camelus ferus (assembly GCF_009834535.1). Taxonomy (NCBI): domain Eukaryota; kingdom Metazoa; phylum Chordata; class Mammalia; order Artiodactyla; family Camelidae; genus Camelus; species Camelus ferus. Next base: position 97,638,604 of record NC_045700.1, read on the forward strand.
AATGATTCAAAGGAAGGTAGTTCTTTGATAAGGAAAAATTTCCATAGTCATAATAGTAATTTGAAAATTATAAAAATTCACAAAATATATGTTAATATAAATCTTTTGGAAACCAATATATGAGTAGATTTCAAGTATTGTAAGGATGGCCACAGACTTTGGACTGGGATTCAGTTACTCAGATAGCATTCCAAGGAATAATTCTACATGCAGAAATGAGGTTCCTATACAAAAATGTTCATTGCTTGCATTGCTTAAAACCTAACAAAATTGGTCAAACTCAATGACGTATGATAAGAAAATATTTAAGTAAACAATGATGTATCTATTGCATGGATGGTGTTAACTAAGATATTGGAATAACTTTGAAAAATATCTAATTAGTTTTGTTCAATGAGTAAGAGAACAAGAAATATACTACTAATAATACTTGTCTTTGGATGATATGATTATGGGTGTTTCTTAACATTTATTTTTTCTTTTTCATATTTTCAAAATTTTTATTAGTAAACTTGCACTGGTTTCATAATGAAAAATTGTTTCCTATTGATTCAATATTTAAAAACACTGGTTGGTAGAAGAAATGGAAATTGTCACTCTAGACAAACAGATTTATGTATAAAAAAAATCTCTCTTGGGTATTTATTTTAAGCCTTTTCCATCTTTGAATCAAACACTGACCCTCCTTTGGTTTGTTCACGTATCCAATGGATATTTATAGAGCACTTACTGCATATCTGATGCAATGATATGCTCTGAGATGCAGTGAAAACTAGACCTTATTCTACTTCTCAGGATATTTCTAGTTTATATCACAGTTGCTATTGTAATATCCAATTAAAATAGAGTGTGACTTGGACTTGGAAACATGGAAATACATGGAGGGCAGCTACTCCAGTCAGGGACACTTCCCCAAAGGAGGACAGCCTGTGCTAAATCCTGATAACTACACTTTTTGAATGCTTATAATGAATGAGTCAAATAATGTTCTTTTTCATGTAATAACATATTTATTAAGTATAACAACCTTAGGATGTTAATTTTGATATGAATTTTAACATGCTTACATACAGATGAGAAAACTGAAGCAGAGAGGCCATACAGGTAATTAATGACACAACTGGGATTTGAACCTACAAAGCCTAGCACCAGAGTCCCTAATCTTAGCCATACAGTCATTTGTTAAACATGGTGTGGCTGACAAAGAGTAACCAAAGAGAGAAGCAGGTGAAATGGCAAACAGGTGAGAAAACTCAGGAATACAGCAGGTCGGGGAGCTGGACCCCACGGTATTAGTTAAGGGTAATGGGATGGAGGCTGGAAACGTAGCAGCCATCAGGTAACCATATGTCCTTTGTGCATGCTCAAGAGGTTGAAATTTATCTTTATTTGATGGGGAAACAATGAAAAAGTGTTTTCCAAAAGTGGCATGATCAAATGCATTTTGGAAAGGTCATTCTTGAGTGAGAAGAGTGGATTGGAGGAAATGTAGATGAAGAGAGGAGGTGAGATGGAAGAAGATTTTACGATCTAACTATTTAGATTGACTCATTATCAGGTAATTGTTTTCTGTGTTCGATGATTGTACATGATTAGAATTGGGAATCTAATATAATGGCATCTCACTTAGACAATCAGTAAATGAGTATAATGATTATGATTATCCTCTCTGAAACTGGACAGAAAAATAGTAATAGAATATTCATTGCATAGATTCAGGGCACTTGTTAAATTGCAATCTCTCCATAGGGCTTAAACACTTGTCTAGTAAGTCACTGAGTGAGAGAAGGAAGAGAAGTAAGCGGTCAGTTTGCTCTGTTCAAATGAATTCTGTTCTTCTTACACATCCAGATGTATTTATACAACCAAGAATCTTAATAAACCCTCTATTAGTTTTCTAGGGTCACTGTCACAAATTACTACAGAGTGGGTGGCTTAAGCAACGTTCTTTTTTTCTCACAGTTCTGGACGCTGGAAGTCCAAGATCAAATGCCAGTGGGGTTGGTTTCTCTTGAGGCCTCTCTCCTTGCTCTGCGGGTGGTTGGCTCCTTCCTGTGCCTTGTATGAACTCTTCTCTGCACCAGCATACACCCGTGGAGTCTCCAAATGCAGTCACTTTCTAAGATACTGTTGCTTAGAGCTTCAACATACGAATTTTGGGGGTTTAGAATTCAGTCTTTGATGATAATAGTTCTAATAAATTGTATGAATTGTAAGTTTCAAGAGATGTTAATTATGTATTTCAGTTTCCTGAAATCAAGGCAAATAACTTACAAAGAAATACCACTTGGTCAGGAGAACATATATAAGTACAGAAACCAAACGTAGTATTTCTATATAGTGCTGTAATTTACATAGGGGTGCATGTATCTTTTCAGATTAATGTTTTTGTATTCTTTGGATAAATACCCAGAAGTGGAATAGCTATATCACATGATACTTTTATTTTTAATTTTTTGAGGAATCTCCCTAGAAATTTTATAGCAGATGCACCAATTTACATTTCCTCCAGCAATGTGTAAGAGTTCTCTTTTCTCCATATCCTTCTCACTATATGATTTCATTCATGTGTGGAATATAAAAAACAAACAAAATAAATAAATAAACAAACCAAACTGAGCAAAAACAAACACGAGATACTAAGAACAAAGTCGTGGTTACCAGAGGGGAAGGGGTGGGGCTGGGGAAGGCAGAACAAGTGGTGGGGATCAGTCGTATGATGAGCAGGGAAACACCACTTTTTGTGGTGAGCCTGATGTAGTATACCAAAGTAGAAATACAATGTTGTACACATGAAATTTATATAATGTTGTAAACCAATGTTATCTTAATAAAAAAAACTAATTCATTAAAAGAGGTCTACTGTCTTAGCAAGTCATGTGATATTTTGAATACCAAGTACGAAATGCCAGGTGAAAGCTGTTAAAATGGGTTTTTGTCAGGTAGAAAAATTACTTTGAAATCACATCTAAAATAAATTGATCAGATTTGGAACTAGAGAAAAATCTGTTGTAAAGTACCAGATGATGACATCTCATGAAGGCAAAACAAAAACCAAAAAACTATTAAGAGCCAATCATTTTTATTTCTTAGCAACTAGTTGGAAGACTAGAAAATAGGTTAATATTAATGCATACATTCAAATTCATAATAATTTAAAAACCTAAATTATGGGATGGGGGAGCTTTTATAATTTTTGAAGGAAAAGGCCATTGGCATCATCTGTTTCACCAATATAAATGCTGTAGTGTCCACTTAGGGGAAAATATAATCATTGACCATAAAGTTAGTTGAAAAAAAAATTCTTAGTCATATTTGTTTATCTAAATAAGAGGTACTTCAATTTTGAGTTTACTGAAATACACAGCATTTATTTTTGCTGCTGTTCACAGTTCCAAGAAAAATACAAACAGAAGAGAGAATAGGGCTAATTTATTCCATAATATCACATCCTTAGTTCTCTTAAAGTATCATTTCCTTGCAGAGTTAAAGAAAGAGAAAGAAGAGACTTTGGGACCAAGAAGGGCATTGACCACAGCTTTTGAAGGACCTAGTCGTCCAGGTCAAGCTTCTCTATTAAATTGGAATAAAAATAGTACTTACTTTAAACAAGTAGTTTTAAAGATTAAATAAGATAATACTTAAGTGCTTAATTCAGTGCTTATAACTGAATAAAAGGAAGAATTTTGTCTCCTTCAATTTCTTCACATCCTCTTTTTTTTAATCCAAACACTAAGGAAGGAGTAGTATTAGAGTTTTGGGAACCAGAAATGAATGACTTCACATCCAAATCCAAAATATAATTATTTTTATTATTTTGGTTTATGTGCTTTTCTTTATGTCAGAGCAGCCTCAATATTTCCTGTCAGTTAAAAAGTTTGTCTCTAATGCAAAATTTGTAGATAAGTACCAAGAAAGTTCTCTTTCAAAAAATTTCTACTCTTCAAGCCTGTTGTATATTTCCTTGAAATTTCACATTGAATGATTCATCTGTTTATGTCAAGTGTTGCTCTGTCTTGTTAACAATAAAAATATTCTTACAACAGCAGGTTTCAAACCTTTCTCTTTGGTAGTCCAATGCATTATTAAAACAAGCATTAACAGAATTTGAAATACAAAACAAGTGAAAGAGCTATTCTTGTTGAAGGAGACTCAGAAAGCTAGGAGCCCAAAATACTAAGCTAAAAGCACAAATTTGGAATACCATTATCTTATAGAATGTAATGTTTCCCAGTGAAAAAGTTTTGCCATTCATTTTCTGCGAAGGCACAAAAATGGTAAGTGTAACTAAATTAGAAACGCAACAGAAAAGGAGATGTCTTATGATTTGAGGCTAGTACTAATTGGCCCTCTCTGAATTTTTTTCTAAGGATGCTTTTTTTTCCCCCACTATGGCTCAGCTACAGTTACAGAAAATATATGAACAGAACTTACTCATTTTCCCACTCATCTGCTTTTCCTAGAATCATTTTATCCATGTGCCCACTTGTTCACCCAACCATTTAGTTGTTTATCTCTAAGTACATTTTCATATACAGACTTTTAAAAATTATATGTTATAACTTGCACAAATAAGTGTTTGTTTCAAAGAAGTCTAGTGCTTGTTGAATGCCTAGGTGGTACTGCAGTGTGTACTTGTACTAAAAATTAACAGCCACCACTTCATTGACTGGTTTGGAAATTATCTACTCAGTTGTAAGTCTTGTAGCCATTCCCCGATGTTCATTATTATTGCTTATTCAGAGATTGGCTATATTGA
>NC_045701.1:0-89110 GCF_009834535.1 Camelus ferus
CCGGCACTGGAAACTTACTGAGAATCCTGAGTAAAGTTTTCTCCTGCAACCTATTCCCTTTGTGCTAGATGTAGGAACGTCTCTCCACATGCTCAGTTCTGAGAGATAATTTGTGTGAAACCGTCCTTCTCCTAGCTTGTTGGGAACACATATTTTCTTTTCAGTTGCTAACTACACTCCATACATTTATATTGGAATGTAGTATCTCCAACTCTTTTTACAATGAAATCTGCAGGAACTGCAAACCGGCACTAGGAAACAGACTGAGAAAACAGAGTAAAAATTTCTCCTATAATCCGTTCCTTTTGTACCAGATGAACGAAGTCTCTACACATGCTCATTTCTGAGAGATAATTGGGTGTGAAAGCCGTCCTTCACCTTGCTTGTTGGGAACACAAAGTTTGTTTTCAGTTGCAAACTACACTCCATACATATGTACGGGGAGTTACAACCTCCAACTCGGTTTTACAGTGAAAACTGCTGGAACTTCAAACCGGCACTATGAAACAGACTGAGAAACCAGAGTAAAATTTCCCCAGCAACCCGTTCCCTTTGTGCTAGATGAAGGAACGTCTGACCACATGCTAAGTTCTGAGAAATAAGTGTGTGTGAAAGCCGTCCTTCACCAACTTGTTGGGAACACAAACTTTGTTTTCTGTTGCAAACTACACTCCATACATATATATGAAGATGTACTAGCTCCAACTCGGTTTTACAGTGATAACTGCAGGAAATTCAAAGCGGCACTAGGAAAAAGACTGAGTACCCAGAGTAAAATTTCCCCAGCAAACCTTTCCCTTTTTGCTAGATGAACGAACGTCTTTCCACTTGCTCAGTTCTGAGATATAAGTGTGTGTGAAAGCCATGCTTCAACTAGCTTGTTGGGAACACAAATTTTCTTTTAAGTTGCCAACTACACTCCATACATATATATTGGGAGATAGAAGTTCCAAATCGGTTTTACAATGAAATCTGCAGGAACTTCAAACCGGCACTAGGAAACAGACTGAGAAACCAGATTAAAAGTTTCACCTTCAACCCGTTCCCTTTGTGCTAGATGAACGAACGTCTCTTCACATGCTCAGTTTTGAGAGAAAACTGTGTGTGAATGCCGTCCTTCTCCTAGCTTGTTGGGAACACAAAGTTTTTTTACAGTTTGAAACTACACTCCATACATATATATGAAGATGTACTAGCTCCAACTCGGTTTTACAGTGTAAACTGCAGTAACTTAAACCAGCACTAAGAAACAAACTGAGAAACCTGTGTAAAAGTTTCTCCTGCAACCCGTTCCCTTTAGCTAGATGAACGAACGTGGTCTCCACTGCTCATTTCTGAGAGATAAGTGGTGTGTGAAAGCCGTACTTCACCCTGCTTGTTGGGAACACAAAGTTACATTGCAGTTTCTATTACCACTCCATACTATAGTAAGGGAAGGTAACTAGCTCCAACTCGTTTTACAGTGGAAAACTGCTGGAATTTCAAACCGGTACTTAGGAAACAGTCTGAGAAAGCAAGGTAAAATTCCCCATCAAAACCGTTCCCTTTGTGTAAATGAACGAACGTCTGTCCACATGCTCAGTTCTGAGTGAGAATTGTGTCTGGAAGCCGTCCTTCACCTAGCTTGTTTGGGACGCAAAGTTTCTTTTCAGTTGCCAACTACAATCCATACTCTATATTGGTAGGTAGTAGCTCCAACTCGGTTTTACAATTAAAGTCTGGCAGGAACTCCAACCGGAACTAGGAAACGGACTTAGAAACCAGAGTAAAAGTTTCTCATGCACACCCGTTCCCTTTGTGCTAATGAACGAACGTCTGTACACATGCTCAGTTCTGAGAGATAAGTGTGTGTGAAAGCCGTCCTTCACCTAGCTTGTTGGGAACACAAAGTTTGTTTTCAGGTGCAAACTACACTCCGTACATATACATTGGTCAGGTACTAACTCCACTCGGTTTTACAGTGAAAATTGCAGGCACTTCAAACCTGGCACTAGGAAACAGCCTGACGAAAACCAGAGTAAAAATTTCTGCCGAAAATCCGTTCCCTTTATGCCAGATGAACGAAGTCTCTCCACATGCTCAGTTCTGAGAGATAATTGGGTGTGAAAGCCGTCCTTCACCCAACTTGTTGGGAACTCAAAGTTTGTTTCTGTAGCAAACTACACTCCATACATATGTACGGGGAGTTACAAGCTCCAACTCGGTTTTACAGTGAAAACTGCAGGAATTTCAAACCGGCACTAGGAAACAGACTGAGAACCAGAGAAAAGTTGCTCCGGCAAACCCGTTCCCTTTGTGCTAGATGAACTAACGTCTCTCCACATTATCAGTCCTGAGAGAAATTGTGGTGAAAGCCGTCCTTCAAATAGCTTGTTGGGAACACGAAGTTTCTTTTCAGTTGCAAACTACACTCCATACTTATATATGGGGTGGTACTATTTCCCAACTCGGTTTTACAGTGAAAACTACAGGAACTTCAAAACCGGCACTGAGAAACGACTTAGAAACAAGGAAAAGTTCCTCCTAAAACCGTTCAATTTTTGCTAGATGAACGAGCGTCTCTCCATATGCTCAGTTCTGAGAGGTCAGTTTCGGTGAAAGCCATTCTTCACCTTGCTTGTGTCGGAACACAATGTAACTTTTTAGTTAAAAAACTACAATCCATACATATATATGGGGTTGTACTAGCTCCAACTCGGGTTTATAGTGAAAACTGCAGGAAGTTCAAAGCGGGCATAGGAAAAAGACTGAGAAACCGGAGAAATAGTTGCTCCGGCAACCCGTTCACTTTGTGCTAGATGAACTAACGTCTCTCCACATGCTTTCAGCTTTTCTGAGAAGACGAGGTGTGGGTGAAAGCCATCCTTCACCTTGTTTGTTGGGAACACAATGGAACTTTTAGTTGGCAAACTACAATCCATAAATATATATGGGTTTGTACTAGCTCCAACTCGGGTTTACAGTGAAAACAAACCTGCAGGAATGTTCAAAACCGGCACTAGGAAAACAGACTGAGAAACTAGAGTAAAAAGTTTCAACTGCAACACGCTCCCTTTATGCTAAATGAACAACGCTCTCCACATCTCAGTTCTGAGAGATAAGTGTGTGTCAAAGCCGTCCTTCACCAAGCTTATTGGGAACACAAAGATCTTTTCATTTGCATAGTACACTCCATACATATATATGGGGAGGACTAGCTCCAACTGGGTTTTACAGTGAAAACAGCAGGATCTTCAAACCGCACTAGGAAAGCGCATGAGAAAAACAGAGTAAAAGTATCTCCTGCAAACCGTCCCCTTGTGCTAGATGAAAGAAGGTCTCCTCCACTGCTCAGTTCTGAGAGATAAGTGTTTGTGGAAGCCGTCCTTCACCTACACTTTTGGGAACACAAAGTTTACTTTTCAGTTGCAATCTACACTCCATACATATATATGGGGAGGTACTGCTCACACTCGTTTTACAAAGAAAACTTGCAGGAACTTCAAACCGGCACTAGGAAACTTACTGAGAAAGCAGAGTAAAAGTTTTTCCTGCAATCCGTTCCTTGTGCTAATGAACGAACGTCTCTCCACATGCTCAGATCTGAGAGATAAGTGTTTGTGTAAGCCGTCCTTCACCTATATTTTTGGGAATACAAAGTTACTTTTCAGTTGCAATCTACACTCCATACATATATATGGGTAGGTACTAGGTCCAACACCAGTTTTACAGTGAAAACTGCAGGAATTCAAGCAGGCACTAGAAACAGGCTGAGAAACCAGAGTAAAAGTTTCCTCCTGCAACCCGTTACGTTTGTGCTAGAGAATCGAACAACACCCCACATGCTAAGTTCTGAGAGATAATGTGTGTGAAACCGTCCTTCTCCTAGCTTGTTGGGAACACATATTTTCTTTTCCAGTTGCTAACTACACTCCATACATTTATATTGAATGTAGTATCTCCAACTCTTTTATAAGAAATCTGCAGGAACTGCAAACCGGCACTAGGAAACAGACTGAGAAACAGAGTAAAATTTCTCCTATAATCCGTTCCTTTTGTACCAGATGAACGAAGTCTCTACACATGCTTCATTCTGAGAGATAATTGGGTGTGAAAGCCGTCCTTCACCTTGCTTGTTGGGAACACAAAGTTTGTTTTCAGTTGCAAACTACACTCCATACATATGTACGGGGAGTTACAACCTCCAACTCGGTTTTACAGTGAAAACTGCTGGAACTTCAAACCGGCACTATGAAACAGACTGAGAAACCAGAGTAAAATTTCCCCAGCACCCGTTCCCTTTGTGCTAGATGAAGGAACGGCTGACCACATGCTAAGTTTCTGAGAAATAAGTGTGTGTGAAAGCCGTCCTTCACCAACTTGTTGGGAACACAAACTTTGTTTTCTGTGCAAACTACACTCCATACATATATATGAAGATGTACTAGCTCCAACTCGGTTTTACAGTGATAACTGCAGGAAATTCATAAGCGGCACTAGGAAAAAGACTGAGTAACCAGAGTAAAATTTCCCCAGCAAACCTTTCCCTTTTTGCTAGATGAACGAACGTCTTTCCACTTGCTCAGTTCTGAGATATAAGTGTGTGTGAAAGACCATGCTTCAACTAGCTTGTTGGGAACACAATTTTCTTTTAAGTTGCCAACTACACTCCATACACTATATTGGAGATAGAAGTCCAAATCGGTTTTACAATGAAATCTGCAGGAACTTCAAAACCGGCACTAGGAAACACGACTGAGAAACCAGATTAAAAGTTTCACCTTCAAACCCGTTCCCTTTGTGCTAGATGAACGAACGTCTCTTCACATGCTCAGTTTTGAGAGAAAACTGTGTGTGAATGCCGTCCTTCTCCTAGCTTGTTGGGAACACAAAGTTTTTTTACAGTTTGAAACTACACTCCATACATATATATGAAGATGTACTAGCTCCAACTCGGTTTTACAGTGTAAACTGCAGTAACTTAACCAGCACTAAGAAACAAACTGAGAAACCTGTGTAAAAGTTTCTCCTGCAACCCGTTCCCTTTTAGCTAGATGAACGAACGTGTCTCCACATGCTCATTTCTGAGAGATAAGTGTGTGTGGAAAGCCGTACTTCACCCTGCTTGTTGGGAACACAAAGTTACATTTCAGTTGCTAATTACACTCCATACATATATAAGGGAAGGTACTAGCTCCAACTCGTTTTTACAGTGAAAACTGCTGGAATTTCAAACCGGTACTAGGAAACAGGTCTGAGAAAGCAGAGTAAAATTTCCCCATCAAACCGTTCCCTTTGTGGTAAATGAACGAACGTCTGTCCACATGCTCAGTTCTGAGTGAGAATTGTGTCTGGAAGCCGTCCTTCACCTAGCTTGTTGGGAACGCAAAGTTTCTTTTCAGTTGCCAACTACAATCCATACATCTATATTGGTAGGTAGTAGCTCCAACATCGGTTTTACAATTAAATCTGCAGGAACTCCAACCGGAACTAGGAAACGGACTTAGAAACCAGAGTAAAGTTTCTCATGCAACCCGTTCCCTTTGTGCTAAATGAACGAACGTCTGTCCACAATGCTCAGTTCTGAGAGATAAGTGTGTGTGAAAGCCGTCCTTCACCTAGCTTGTTGGGAACACAAAGTTTGTTTTCAGGTGCAACTACACTCCGTACATATACATGGTCAGGTACCCTAACTCCAACTCGGTTTTACAGTGAAAATTGCAGGCACTCAAACCGCACTAGGAAACAGACTGAGAAACCAGAGTAAAAATTTCTCCGAAAATCCGTTCCCCTTTATGCCAGATGAACGAAGTCTCTCCACGATGCTCAGTTCTGAGAGATAATTGGGTGTGAAAGCCGTCCTTCACCCAACTTGTTGGGAACTCAAAGTTTGTTTTCTGTAGCAAACTACACTCCATACATATGTACGGGGAGTTACAAGCTCCAACTCGGTTTTACAGTGAAAACTGCAGGAATTTCAAACCGGCACTAGGAAACAGACTGAGAAACCAGAAGAAAAAGTTGCTCCGGCAACCCGTTCCCTTTGTGCTAGATGAACTAACGTCTCTCCACATTATCAGTCCTGAGAGAAATTGTGGGTGAAAGCCGTCCTTCAAATAGCTTGTTTGGGAACATCGAAGTTTCTTTTCAGTTGCAAACTACACTCCATACTTATATATGGGGTGGTACTATTTCCAACTCGGTTTTACAGTGAAAACTACAGGAACTTCAAACCGGCACTGAGAAACAGACTTAGAAACAAGGGAAAATGTTCCTCCTAAAACCGTTCAATTTTTGCTAGATGAACGAGCGTCTCTCCATATGCTCAGTTCTGAGAGGGTCAGTTTCGGTGAAAGCCATTCTTCACCTTGCTTGTTCGGAACACAATGTAACTTTTTAGTTAAAAACTACAATCCATACATATATATGGGGTTGTACTAGCTCCAACTCGGGTTTATAGTGAAAACTGCAGGAAGTTCAAAGCGGCACTAGGAAACAGACTGAGAAACCGGAGAAATAGTTGCTCCGGCAACCCGTTCACTTTGTGCTAGATGAACTAACGTCTCTCCACATGCTCAGTTCTGAGAGACAGATGTGTGTGAAAGCCATCCTTCACCTTGTTTGTTGGGAACACAATGGAACTTTTTAGTTGGCAAACTACAATCCATAAATATATATGGGTTTGTACTAGCTCCAACTCGGGTTTACAGTGAAAACTGCAGGAATTTCAAACCGGCACTAGGAAACAGACTGAGAAACTAGAGTAAAAGTTTCAACTGCAACACGCTCCCTTTATGCTAAATGAACGAACGTCTCTCCACATGCTCAGTTCTGAGAGATAAGTGTGTGTCAAAGCCGTCCTTCACCAAGCTTATTGGGAACACAAAGATTCTTTTCATTTGCATAGTACACTCCATACATATATATGGGGAGGACTAGCTCCAACTGGGTTTTACAGTGAAAACAGCAGGATCTTCAAACCGGCACTAGGAAAGCGCATGAGAAAACAGAGTAAAAGTATCTCCTGCAAACCGTCCCCTTTGTGCTAGATGAAAGAAGGTCTCTCCACTTGCTCAGTTCTGAGAGATAAGTGTTTGTGGAAGCCGTCCTTCACCTACACTTTTGGGAACACAAAGTTACTTTTCAGTTGCAATCTACACTCCATACATATATATGGGGAAGTACTACATCCAACTCGGTTTTACAGTGAAAACTGCCTGGAACTTCAAACCGGCACTAGGAAACAGACTGAGAAACCAGAGTAAAATTTCCCCAGTATCCCGTTCCCTTTGTGCTAGATGAACGAACGTCTGACCACATGCTAAGTTCTGAGACATAAGTTTGTGTGAAAGCCGTCCTTCACCAACTTGTTGTGAACACAAAGTTTTTTTCATGTTGCAAACTACACTCCATAAATATTATGAGGAATTACTAGCTCAAACTCGGTTTACAGAGAAAACTGCAGGAACTTCAAACAGGCACTAGGAATCAGACTGAGAATCCAGAGTAAAAGTTTATCCTGCAACCGTTTTCCTTTGTGCTTAATAAACGAACGTCTCCACATGCTCATTTCTGAGAGATAAGTGTGGGTGAAAGCCGAGCTTCAGCTAGCTTTTTGGGAACACAAAGTTCTTTTCAGTTGCAAACTACACTCCATACTTATATATGGGTTGGTACTATTTCCAACTCGGTTTTACAGTGAAAACTACAGGAACATCAAACCGGCACTGAGAAACAGACTTAGAAACAAGGGAAAATGTTTAGCCTAAAACCTTTCCCTTTTTGCTAGATGAACGATCGTCTCTCCATATGCTCAGTTTTGAGAGGTCTGTTTGGGTGAAAGCCATACTTCATCTTGCTTGTTGGGAACACAATGTAACTTTTTAGTTAAAAACTACAATCCATATATACATATGGGGTTGTACTAGCTCCAACTCGGGTTTACAGTGAAAACTGCAGGAAGTTCAAACCGGCACTAGGAAACACACTGAGAAACCGGAGAAAAGCTGCTACGGTAACCCGTTCACGTTGTGCTAGATGAACTAACGTCTCTCCACATGCTCAGTTCTGAGAGATAGATGTGTGTGAAAGAGCCATCCTTCACCTTGTTGTTGGGAACACAATGGAACTTTTTAGTTGCAAACTACAATCCATAAATATATGTGGGGTTGTACTAGCTCCAACTCGGGTTTACAGTGAAAACTGCAGGAACTTCAAACCGGCACTAGGAAACAGACTGAGAAACTATAGTAAAAGTTTCAACTGCAACACGTTCCCTTTATGCTAGATGAACGAACGTCTCTCCACATGCTCAGTTCTGAGAGATAAGTTTGTGTGAAAGCCGTCCTTCACCAAGCTTATTGGGAACACAAAGTTTCTTTTCTGTTGCATAGTACACTCCATACAAATATATGGGGAGGTACTAGCTCCAACTGTGTTTTACTGTGAAAACTATAGGAACTTCAAACCGGCACTTGGAAAGGGACTGAGAAAACAGAGTAAATGTATCTCGTGAAAACCGTCCCCTTTGTGCTTGATGAACGAACGTCTCTCCACTTGCTCAGTTCTGAGAGATAAGTGTTTGTGGAAGCCGTCCTTCACCTATTTTTTTTGGGAACACAAAGTTATTTTTCAGTTGCAATCTACACTCCATACATATATATGGGGGGGGTACTAGCTCCAACGCGTTTTTACAGAGAAAATTGCAGGAACTTCAAACCGGCACTAGGAAACTGACTGAGAAAAGAGAGAAAAAGTTTTTCCTGCAATCCGTTCATTTGTGCTAAATGAACGAACGTCTCTCCACATGCTCAGTTCTGAGAGATAAGTGTGTGTGAAAAACGACCTTCACCTAGCCTTTTGTAAAAACAAAGTATCTTTTCAGTTGCAATCTTCATTCCATAATTATATATGGGGAGGTATTAGCTCCAACTCCGTTTTACAGTGAAAACTGCAGGGACTTCAAGCCGGCACTAGGAAACAGGCTGAGAAACAAGAGAATATGTTTCTCCTGCAACCATTTCACTTGTGCTACATGAACGAACGTCTCTCCACATGTTCAGTTCTGAGAGGTAAGTGTGTGTGAAAGCCGTCCTTCACCTAGCTTGTTGGGAACACAAAGATTCTTTTCAGTTGCAAACTACACTCCATACTTATATATGGGGAGGTACTAGTTGCAACTCGATTTTACAGTGAAAACTGCAGGAAATTGAAACCGGCACTAGGAAAGAGACTGAGAATACAGAGAAAATGTTTCTCTTGCAACCAGTCCCTTTGTGCTACATGAACGAACGACTCTCCACATGCTCAGTTCTTAGAGATAATTGTGTGTGAAAGCCGCACTTCACCTAACTTGTTGGGGCCACAAAGTTTCTTTTCAGTTTCAAACTACACTCCATACATATATATGGGGAAGTACTAGCTCCAAATCGGTTTTACAGTGAAAACTGCAGGAACTTCTAACCGGCACAAGGAAACAGAATGAGAATGCAGAGTAAATTTCTCCTTTAACCCGTTCCCTTTGTGCTAGATGAAAGAATATTTGTCCATATGCTCAGTTTAGAGTGATAAGTGTGTGTGAAAGCCGTCCTTCACTTAGCTTGTTGGGAACACAAAGTTTCTTTTCTGTTTTAAACTACAATCCATACATATATATGGGGAGGTACTAGTTCAAACTCGATTTTACAGTGAAAACTGCAGGAAATTCAAACCGGTACTAGGAAAGAGACTGAGCAAACAGAGAAAATGTTTCTCTTGCATCCATTCCGTTTGTGCTACATGAACGAACGACTCTCCACATGCTCAGTTCTTAGAGATATTTGTGTGTGAAAGCCGCCCTTCACCTAGCTTGTTGGGGAAAAAAGTTTCTTTTGAGTTGCAAACTACACTCCATAAATATATATGGGGAAGTAATAGGTCCAACTCGGTTTTACAGTGAAACCTGCAGGAACTTCAATCAGGCACTAGGAAACAGACTGAGAAACCAGAGTAAAATTTCTCCAGCATCCCGATCCCTTTGTGCTAAATGAGCGAATGTTTGTCCAGAAGATAAGTTCTGAGAGATAAGTGTGTGTGAAAGCAGTCCTTCACCTAGCTTGTTTGGAACACAAAGTTTCTTTTCAGTTGCAAACTACACCAAAGAATATATATGGGGAGGTACTAGATCCAACTCGGTTTACAGTATAAACTGCAGGAACATCAATCCGGCTTTGTAAACAGACTGAGAAACCAGGGTAAATGTTTCCCCTGCTAACCTTTTCCTTTGTGCTAAATGAACGAAATTCTCACCACATGCTCATTTCTGAGAGTTAATGTGTGTGAAAGCCGTACTTCACCATGCTTGTTGGGAACACAATGTTTCTTTTCAGTTGCAAACTACACTCCATAAATACATATGGGGATTTACTAGGTCCAACTCGGTTTTACAGGGAAAAATGCAGAAATTTCATACTGGCACTAGGAAGCAGACTGAGAAACCAGAGAAAAAGTTGCTCCGGCAACTCGTTCCCTTTGTGCTAGATGAACTAACGTCTCTCCACATGCTCAGTTCTGAGAAATAATTGTGGGTAAAAGTCGTCCTTCAAATAGCTTGTTGGGAACACAAAGTTTCTTTTCAGTTGCAAACTACACTCCATACTTATATATGGGGTGGTAATATTTCCAACTCGGATTTACAGTGTAAAGTACAGGAACTTCAAACCGGCACTGAGAAACAGACTTAGAAACAAGGGAAAATATTTCTCCTAAAACCGTTCCCTTTTTGCTAGATGAACGAGCGTCTCTCCATATGCTCTTTTTTGAGAGATCAGTTTGGTTGAAAGCCATTCTTCTCCTTGCTTGTTGGGGACACAATGTAACTTTTTAGTTGAAAACTACAATCCATACTAATATATGGGGTTGTACTAGCTCCAACTCGGGTTTACAGTGAAAACTGCAGGAACTTCTAACCGGCACTAGGAAACAGACTGGGAAACCGGAGAAAAAGTTGCTACGGCAACCCGTTCCCTTAGTGCTAGATGAAGTAACGTCTCTCCACATGCTCAGTTCTGAGAGATAGATGTGTTTTAAAGCCATTCTTCACCTTGCTTGTTGGGAACACAATGTAACTTTTTGGTTGCAAACAACAATCCATAAATACATATGCGGTTGTACTTGCTCCAACTCGGGTTTACATTGAAAACTGCAGGAACTTCAAACCAGCACTAGGAAACAGACTGAGAAATCAGAGTAAAATTTTCTCCTGCAACCCGTTCCCTTTTTGCTAGATGAACGAATGTTTGTCCAGATGCTAAGTTTAGACTGATAAGTGTGTGTGAAAGCCGTCCTTCACCTAGCTGGTTGGGAACACAAAGTTACTTTTCAGGAGCAAACTTCACCCATACATATATATGGGGAGGCACTAGCTCCAACTCGGGTTTACAGTGAAAATTGCAGGAACTTCATACCGGCAGTAGCAAACAGAGTGAGAGACCAGAGTAAATGTTTCTCCTGCAACCCTTTTCTTTGTGATAAATGTACGAACGTCTCACCTCATGCTCATTTCTGAGAGATAAGTGTGTGTGAAAGCCGTCCTTCACATAAATTGTTGGGAACACAAAGTTTATTTTCAGTTGCAAACTACACTACATACATATATATGATGATGTACTAGCTCCAACTCGGTTTTACAGTGAAAACTGCAGGAATTTCAAACCGGCACTAGGAAACAAACTGAGAAACTATAGTAAAAGTTTCAACTGCAAAACGTTCCCTTTGTGCTAGTGAACGAACTTCTCTCCACATGCTCAGTTCTGAGAGATAATTGTGTGTGAAAGGCGTAATTCAGCTAGCCTGTTGGGAAAAAAATTTTCTTTTCAGTTGCAAACTACAATCCATAGTTATATATTGGGAGGTAGTAGCTCCAACTCGTTTTTACGTTGAAATCTGAAGGAAATCCTATACGGCACTAGGAAACAGACTGAGAAACCAGAGAAAAGTTTCGCCTGCAAAACGTACCCTTTATGCTAGATGAACGAACGTCTCTCCACATGCTCAGTTCTGAGAGATAATTGTGGGTGAAAGCCGTCCTTCAAATAGCTTTTTGGGAAGAAAAAGTTTCTTTTCTGTTGCATAGTACACTCCATACTTATATATGGGGTGGTACTATTTCCAACTCGGTTTTACAGTGAAAACTACAGGAACTTCAAACCGGCACTGAGAAACAGACTTAGAAACAAGGGAAAATGTTTATCCTATAACCGTTCCCTTTTTGCTAGATGAATGAACGTCTCTCCATATGCTCAGTTCTGAGAGGTCAGTTTGGGTGAAAGGCATACTTCATCTTTCTTGTTGGGAACACAATGTAACTTTTTAGTTGAAAACTACAATCCATACATATATATGGGTTTGTACTAGCTCCAACTCGGGTTTACAGTGAAAACTGCAGGAAGTTCAAACCGGCACTAGGAAACAGACTGGAAACCGGAGATAAGTTGCTCCGGCAACCCGTTCCCTATGTGCTAGATGAACTAACGTCTCTCCACATGCTCAGTTCTGAGAGATAGAGGTGTGTGAAAGAGATCCTTCACCTTGCTTGTTGGGAACACAATGTAACTTTCTAGTTGCAAAGTACAATCCATAAATATATATGGGGTTGTACTAGCTCCAACTCGGGTTTACAGTGAAATCTGCAGGAACTTCAAACCGGCACTAGGAAACAGACTGAGAAACTATAGTAAAAGTTTCAACTGCAACACGTTCCCTTTATGCTAGATGAACGAACGTCTCTCCACATGCTCAGTTCTGAGAGATAAGTTTGTGTGAAAGCCGTCCTTCACCAAGCTTATTGGGAATACAAAGTTTCTTTTCTGTTGCATAGTACACTCCATACATATATATGGGGAGGTACTAGCTCCAACTGTGTTTTACAGTGAAAACTGTTGGAACTTCAAACCGGCACTAGGAAAGAGACTGATAAAACAGAGTAAAAGAATCTCCTGAAAACCGTCCCCTTTGTGCTAGATGAATGAAGGTCTCTCCACTTGCTCAGTTCTGAGAGATAAGTGTTTGTGGAAGCCGTCCTTCACCTATATTATTTGGGAATACAAAGTTTCTTTTCAGTTGCATAGTACATTTCATATATATATATCGGGAGGTACTAGCTCCAACTGTGATTTACAGTGTAAACTGAAGGAACTTCAAAACGGCACTAGGAAAGAGACTGAGAAAACAGAGTAAATGTATCTCGTGAACACCGTCCTTTTGTGCTAGATGAACGAAGGTATCTCCACTTGCTCAGTTCTGAGAGATAAGTGTTTGTGGAAGCAGTCCTTCACCTATATTTTTGGGAACACAAAGTTACTTTTCAGTTGCAATCTACACTCCATACATATATATGGGGAGGTACTAGCTCCAACGCGTTTTTACAGAGAAAATTGCAGGAACTTCAAACCGGCACAAGTAAACTGACTGAGAAACCAGAGTAAAAGTTTTTCCTGCAATCCATTCCTTTGTGCTAAAGGAGCGAACGTCTCTCCACATGCTCAGTTCTGAGAGATAAGTGTGTGTGAAAGACGAACTTCACCTAGCTTGTTGAAAAAACAAAGTTTCTTTAAAGTTGAAAACTTCTTTCCATACTTATATATGGGGAGGTAGTAGCTGCAACTTTGTTTTATAGTGAAAATAGCAGGAACTTCAAACCGGAACTAGGAAAAAGACTGAGAAAGCAGAGTTAAATTTTCTCCTGCAACCCGTTCCATTTTTGCTAGATGAACGAACGTCTCTCCACATGCTCAGTTCTGAGGGATAAGTGTGTGTGAAAGCCGTCCTTCACCTAGCTTGTTGGGAACACAAAGTTTCTTTTCAGTGGCAAATTGCACACCATACATATATATGGGGATGTACTAGGTCCAACTCTGTTTTACAGTGAAAACTGCAAGAAATTCAAGCAGGCACTAGGAAACAGGCTGAGAAACCGGAGAAAACGTTTCTCCTGCAACCCTTTCACTTGTGCTATCTGAAAGAACGTCTCTCCTCATGTTCAGTTCTGAGAGATAAGTGTGTGTGAAAGCCGTCCTTCACCTATCTTTTTGGGAACACAAAGTCATTTTTCAGTTGCAATCTACACTCCATACATTTATATTGGTAGGTACTAGCTCCAACTATATTTTACAGAGAAAATTGCAGGAACTTCATAACGGCACTAGGAAATAGACTGAGAAAGCAGATTAAAATTTTTCCTGCAATCCGTTCCTTTGTGCTAAATGAACGAACGTCCCCCATATGCTCATTTCTGAGAGATAAATGTGTGTGAAAAACGACCTTCACCTATCTTGTTGTAAAAAAAAAAGTTTCTTTTCAGTTGCAAACTTCATTCCACAGTTATGTATGGGGAGGTATAAGCTCCAACTCCGTTTTACAGTGACAACTGCAGGAACTTCAAGCCGGCACTAGGAAACAGGCTGAGAAACCAGAGAATATGTTTCTCCAGCAACCCTTTCACTTGTGCTACATGAACGAACGTCTCTCCACATGTTCAGTTCTGAGAGAGAAGTGTGTGTGAAAGCCGTCCTTCACCTAGCTTGTTGGGAACACAAAGTTTCTTTTCCGTTGCAAACTACACTCCATACTTATATATGGGGAGGTACTAGTTCCAATTCGATTTTACAGTGAAAACTGCAGGAAATTGAAACCGGCACTAGGAAAGTGACTGAGAATACAGAGAAAATGTTTCTCTTGCAACCAGTCCCTTTGTGCTACATGAACGAACGACTCTCCAAATGCTCAGTTCTTAGAGATAAGTCTGTGTGAAAGCCCCACTTCACCTATCTTGTTGGGGCCACAAAGTTTCTTTTCAGTTGCAAACTACACTCCATACATATATATGGGGAAGTACTAGCTCAAAATCTGTTTTACAGTGAAAACTACAGGAACTTCAAACCGGCACTGAGAAACAGACTTAGAAACAAGGGAAAATATTCCTCCAAAAACCGTTCAGTTTTTGCTAGATGAACGAGCGTCTCTCCATATGCTCAGTTCTGAGAGGTCAGTTTCGGTGAAAGCCATTCTTCACCTTGCTTGTTCGGAACACAATGTAACTTTTTAGTTAAAAACTACAATCCATACATATATATGGGGTTGTACTAGCTCCAACTCGGGTTTATAGTGAAAACTGCAGGAAGTTCAAAGCGGCACTAGGAAACAGACTGAGAAACCGGAGAAATAGTTGCTCCGGCAACCCGTTCACTTTGTGCTAGATGAACTAACGTCTCTCCACATGCTCAGTTCTGAGAGACAGATGTGTGTGAAAGCCATCCTTCACCTTGTTTGTTGGGAACACAATGGAACTTTTTAGTTGCAAACTACAATCCATAAATATATATGGGTTTGTACTAGCTCCAACTCGGGTTTACAGTGAAAACTGCAGGAATTTCAAACCGGCACTAGGAAACAGACTGAGAAACTAGAGTAAAAGTTTCAACTGCAACACGCTCCCTTTATGCTAAATGAACGAACGTCTCTCCACATGCTCAGTTCTGAGAGATAAGTGTGTGTCAAAGCCGTCCTTCACCAAGCTTATTGGGAACACAAAGATTCTTTTCATTTGCATAGTACACTCCATACATATATATGGGGAGGACTAGCTCCAACTGGGTTTTACAGTGAAAACAGCAGGATCTTCAAACCGGCACTAGGAAAGCGCATGAGAAAACAGAGTAAAAGTATCTCCTGCAAACCGTCCCCTTTGTGCTAGATGAAAGAAGGTCTCTCCACTTGCTCAGTTCTGAGAGATAAGTGTTTGTGGAAGCCGTCCTTCACCTACACTTTTGGGAACACAAAGTTACTTTTCAGTTGCAATCTACACTCCATACATATATATGGGGAGGTACTAGCTCCAACTCGTTTTTACAAAGAAACTTGCAGGAACTTCAAACCGGCACTAGGAAACTGACTGAGAAAGCAGAGTAAAAGTTTTTCCTGCAATCCGTTCCTTTGTGCTAAATGAACGAACGTCTCTCCACATGCTCAGATCTGAGAGATAAGTGTTTGTGTAAGCCGTCCTTCACCTATATTTTTGGGAATACAAAGTTACTTTTCAGTTGCAATCTACACTCCATACATATATATGGGTAGGTACTAGGTCCAACACAGTTTTACAGTGAAAACTGCAGGAAATTCAAGCAGGCACTAGGAAACAGGCTGAGAAACCAGAGTAAAAGTTTCTCCTGCAACCCGTTACGTTTGTGCTAGAGAATCGAACAACACCCCACATGCTAAGTTCTGAGAGATAATGTGTGTGAAACCGTCCTTCTCCTAGCTTGTTGGGAACACATATTTTCTTTTCAGTTGCTAACTACACTCCATACATTTATATTGGAATGTAGTATCTCCAACTCTTTTTATAATGAAATCTGCAGGAACTGCAAACCGGCACTAGGAAACAGACTGAGAAAACAGAGTAAAAATTTCTCCTATAATCCGTTCCTTTTGTACCAGATGAACGAAGTCTCTACACATGCTCATTTCTGAGAGATAATTGGGTGTGAAAGCCGTCCTTCACCTTGCTTGTTGGGAACACAAAGTTTGTTTTCAGTTGCAAACTACACTCCATACATATGTACGGGGAATTACAACCTCCAACTCGGTTTTACAGTGAAAACTGCTGGAACTTCAAACCGGCACTATGAAACAGACTGAGAAACCAGAGTAAAATTTCCCCAGCAAACCCGTTCCCTTTGTGCTAGATGAAGGAACGTCTGACCACATGCTAAGTTCTGAGAAATAAGTGTGTGTGAAAGCCGTCCTTCACCAACTTGTTGGGAAAACAAACTTTGTTTTCTGTTGCAAACTACACTCCATACATATATATGAAGATGTACTAGCTCCAACTCGGTTTTACAGTGATAACTGCAGGAAATTCATAGCGGCACTAGGAAAAAGACTGAGTACCCAGAGTAAAATTTCCCCAGCAAACCTTTCCCTTTTTGCTAGATGAACGAACGTCTTTCCACTTGCTCAGTTCTGAGATATAAGTGTGTGTGAAAGCCATGCTTCAACTAGCTTGTTGGGAACACAAATTTTCTTTTAAGTTGCCAACTACACTCCATACATATATATTGGGAGATAGAAGTTCCAAATCGGTTTTACAATGAAATCTGCAGGAACTTCAAACCGGCACTAGGAAACAGACTGAGAAACCAGATTAAAAGTTTCACCTTCAACCCGTTCCCTTTGTGCTAGATGAACGAACGTCTCTTCACATGCTCAGTTTTGAGAGAAAACTGTGTGTGAATGCCGTCCTTCTCCTAGCTTGTTGGGAACACAAAGTTTTTTTACAGTTTGAAACTACACTCCATACATATATATGAAGATGTACTAGCTCCAACTCGGTTTTACAGTGTAAACTGCAGTAACTTAAACCAGCACTAAGAAACAAACTGAGAAACCTGTGTAAAAGTTTCTCCTGCAACCCGTTCCCTTTTAGCTAGATGAACGAACGTGTCTCCACATGCTCATTTCTGAGAGATAAGTGTGTGTGAAAGCCGTACTTCACCCTGCTTGTTGGGAACACAAAGTTACATTTCAGTTGCTAATTACACTCCATACATATATAAGGGAAGGTACTAGCTCCAACTCGTTTTTACAGTGAAAACTGCTGGAATTTCAAACCGGTACTAGGAAACAGTCTGAGAAAGCAGAGTAAAATTTCCCCATCAAACCGTTCCCTTTGTGGTAAATGAACGAACGTCTGTCCACATGCTCAGTTCTGAGTGAGAATTGTGTCTGGAAGCCGTCCTTCACCTAGCTTGTTGGGAACGCAAAGTTTCTTTTCAGTTGCCAACTACAATCCATACATCTATATTGGTAGGTAGTAGCTCCAACTCGGTTTTACAATTAAATCTGCAGGAACTCCAACCGGAACTAGGAAACGGACTTAGAAACCAGAGTAAAAGTTTCTCATGCAACCCGTTCCCTTTGTGCTAAATGAACGAACGTCTGTCCACATGCTCAGTTCTGAGAGATAAGTGTGTGTGAAAGCCGTCCTTCACCTAGCTTGTTGGGAACACAAAGTTTGTTTTCAGGTGCAAACTACACTCCGTACATATACATGGTCAGGTACTAACTCCAACTCGGTTTTACAGTGAAAATTGCAGGCACTTCAAACCGGCACTAGGAAACAGACTGAGAAACCAGAGTAAAAATTTCTCCGAAAATCCGTTCCCTTTATGCCAGATGAACGAAGTCTCTCCACATGCTCAGTTCTGAGAGATAATTGGGTGTGAAAGCCGTCCTTCACCCAACTTGTTGGGAACTCAAAGTTTGTTTTCTGTAGCAAACTACACTCCATACATATGTACGGGGAGTTACAAGCTCCAACTCGGTTTTACAGTGAAAACTGCAGGAATTTCAAACCGGCACTAGGAAACAGACTGAGAAACCAGAGAAAAAGTTGCTCCGGCAACCCGTTCCCTTTGTGCTAGATGAACTAACGTCTCTCCACATTATCAGTCCTGAGGGAAATTGTGGGTGAAAGCCGTCCTTCAAATAGCTTGTTGGGAACACGAAGTTTCTTTTCAGTTGCAAACTACACTCCATACTTATATATGGGGTGGTACTATTTCCAACTCGGTTTTACAGTGAAAACTACAGGAACTTCAAACCGGCACTGAGAAACAGACTTAGAAACAAGGGAAAATGTTCCTCCTAAAACCGTTCAATTTTTGCTAGATGAACGAGCGTCTCTCCATATGCTCAGTTCTGAGAGGTCAGTTTCGGTGAAAGCCATTCTTCACCTTGCTTGTTCGGAACACAATGTAACTTTTTAGTTAAAAACTACAATCCATACATATATATGGGGTTGTACTAGCTCCAACTCGGGTTTATAGTGAAAACTGCAGGAAGTTCAAAGCGGCACTAGGAAACAGACTGAGAAACCGGAGAAATAGTTGCTCCGGCAACCCGTTCACTTTGTGCTAGATGAACTAACGTCTCTCCACATGCTCAGTTCTGAGAGACAGATGTGTGTGAAAGCCATCCTTCACCTTGTTTGTTGGGAACACAATGGAACTTTTTAGTTGCAAACTACAATCCATAAATATATATGGGGTTGTACTAGCTCCAACTCGGGTTTACAGTGAAAACTGCAGGAATTTCAAACCGGCACTAGGAAACAGACTGAGAAACTAGAGTAAAAGTTTCAACTGCAACACGCTCCCTTTATGCTAAATGAACGAACGTCTCTCCACATGCTCAGTTCTGAGAGATAAGTGTGTGTCAAAGCCGTCCTTCACCAAGCTTATTGGGAACACAAAGATTCTTTTCATTTGCATAGTACACTCCATACATATATATGGGGAGGACTAGCTCCAACTGGGTTTTACAGTGAAAACAGCAGGATCTTCAAACCGGCACTAGGAAAGCGCATGAGAAAACAGAGTAAAAGTATCTCCTGCAAACCGTCCCCTTTGTGCTAGATGAAAGAAGGTCTCTCCACTTGCTCAGTTCTGAGAGATAAGTGTTTGTGGAAGCCGTCCTTCACCTACACTTTTGGGAACACAAAGTTACTTTTCAGTTGCAATCTACACTCCATACATATATATGGGGAGGTACTAGCTCCAACTCGTTTTTACAAAGAAACTTGCAGGAACTTCAAACCGGCACTAGGAAACTGACTGAGAAAGCAGAGTAAAAGTTTTTCCTGCAATCCGTTCCTTTGTGCTAAATGAACGAACGTCTCTCCACATGCTCAGATCTGAGAGATAAGTGTTTGTGTAAGCCGTCCTTCACCTATATTTTTGGGAATACAAAGTTACTTTTCAGTTGCAATCTACACTCCATACATATATATGGGTAGGTACTAGGTCCAACACAGTTTTACAGTGAAAACTGCAGGAAATTCAAGCAGGCACTAGGAAACAGGCTGAGAAACCAGAGTAAAAGTTTCTCCTGCAACCCGTTAGGTTTGTGCTAGAGAATCGAACAACACCCCACATGCTAAGTTCTGAGAGATAATGTGTGTGAAACCGTCCTTCTCCTAGCTTGTTGGGAACACATATTTTCTTTTCAGTTGCTAACTACACTCCATACATTTATATTGGAATGTAGTATCTCCAACTCTTTTTATAATGAAATCTGCAGGAACTGCAAACCGGCACTAGGAAACAGACTGAGAAAACAGAGTAAAAATTTCTCCTATAATCCGTTCCTTTTGTACCAGATGAACGAAGTCTCTACACATGCTCATTTCTGAGAGATAATTGGGTGTGAAAGCCGTCCTTCACCTTGCTTGTTGGGAACACAAAGTTTGTTTTCAGTTGCAAACTACACTCCATACATATGTACGGGGAGTTACAACCTCCAACTCGGTTTTACAGTGAAAACTGCTGGAACTTCAAACCGGCACTATGAAACAGACTGAGAAACCAGAGTAAAATTTCCCCAGCAACCCGTTAACTTTGTGCTAGATGAAGGAACGTCTGACCACATGCTAAGTTCTGAGAAATAAGTGTGTGTGAAAGCCGTCCTTCACCAACTTGTTGGGAACACAAACTTTGTTTTCTGTTGCAAACTACACTCCATACATATATATGAAGATGTACTAGCTCCAACTCGGTTTTACAGTGATAACTGCAGGAAATTCAAAGCGGCACTAGGAAAAAGACTGAGTACCCAGAGTAAAATTTCCCCAGCAAACCTTTCCCTTTTTGCTAGATGAACGAACGTCTTTCCACTTGCTCAGTTCTGAGATATAAGTGTGTGTGAAAGCCATGCTTCAACTAGCTTGTTGGGAACACAAATTTTCTTTTAAGTTGCCAACTACACTCCATACATATATATTGGGAGATAGAAGTTCCAAATCGGTTTTACAATGAAATCTGCAGGAACTTCAAACCGGCACTAGGAAACAGACTGAGAAACCAGATTAAAAGTTTCACCTTCAACCCGTTCCCTTTGTGCTAGATGAACGAACGTCTCTTCACATGCTCAGTTTTGAGAGAAAACTGTGTGTGAATGCCGTCCTTCTCCTAGCTTGTTGGGAACACAAAGTTTTTTTACAGTTTGAAACTACACTCCATACATATATATGAAGATGTACTAGCTCCAACTCGGTTTTACAGTGTAAACTGCAGTAACTTAAACCAGCACTAAGAAACAAACTGAGAAACCTGTGTAAAAGTTTCTCCTGCAACCCGTTCCCTTTTAGCTAGATGAACGAACGTGTCTCCACATGCTCATTTCTGAGAGATAAGTGTGTGTGAAAGCCGTACTTCACCCTGCTTGTTGGGAACACAAAGTTACATTTCAGTTGCTAATTACACTCCATACATATATAAGGGAAGGTACTAGCTCCAACTCGTTTTTACAGTGAAAACTGCTGGAATTTCAAACCGGTACTAGGAAACAGTCTGAGAAAGCAGAGTAAAATTTCCCCATCAAACCGTTCCCTTTGTGGTAAATGAACGAACGTCTGTCCACATGCTCAGTTCTGAGTGAGAATTGTGTCTGGAAGCCGTCCTTCACCTAGCTTGTTGGGAACGCAAAGTTTCTTTTCAGTTGCCAACTACAATCCATACATCTATATTGGTAGGTAGTAGCTCCAACTCGGTTTTACAATTAAATCTGCAGGAACTCCAACCGGAACTAGGAAACGGACTTAGAAACCAGAGTAAAAGTTTCTCATGCAACCCGTTCCCTTTGTGCTAAATGAACGAACGTCTGTCCACATGCTCAGTTCTGAGAGATAAGTGTGTGTGAAAGCCGTCCTTCACCTAGCTTGTTGGGAACACAAAGTTTGTTTTCAGGTGCAAACTACACTCCGTACATATACATGGTCAGGTACTAACTCCAACTCGGTTTTACAGTGAAAATTGCAGGCACTTCAAACCGGCACTAGGAAACAGACTGAGAAACCAGAGTAAAAATTTCTCCCGAAAATCCGTTCCCTTTATGCCAGATGAACGAAGTCTCTCCACATGCTCAGTTCTGAGAGATAATTGGGTGTGAAAGCCGTCCTTCACCCAACTTGTTGGGAACTCAAAGTTTGTTTTCTGTAGCAAACTACACTCCATACATATGTACGGGGAGTTACAAGCTCCAACTCGGTTTTACAGTGAAAACTGCAGGAATTTCAAACCGGCACTAGGAAACAGACTGAGAAACCAGAGAAAAAGTTGCTCCGGCAACCCGTTCCCTTTGTGCTAGATGAACTAACGTCTCTCCACATTATCAGTCCTGAGGGAAATTGTGGGTGAAAGCCGTCCTTCAAATAGCTTGTTGGGAACACGAAGTTTCTTTTCAGTTGCAAACTACACTCCATACTTATATATGGGGTGGTACTATTTCCAACTCGGTTTTACAGTGAAAACTACAGGAACTTCAAACCGGCACTGAGAAACAGACTTAGAAACAAGGGAAAATGTTCCTCCTAAAACCGTTCAATTTTTGCTAGATGAACGAGCGTCTCTCCATATGCTCAGTTCTGAGAGGTCAGTTTCGGTGAAAGCCATTCTTCACCTTGCTTGTTCGGAACACAATGTAACTTTTTAGTTAAAAACTACAATCCATACATATATATGGGGTTGTACTAGCTCCAACTCGGGTTTATAGTGAAAACTGCAGGAAGTTCAAAGCGGCACTAGGAAACAGACTGAGAAACCGGAGAAATAGTTGCTCCGGCAACCCGTTCACTTTGTGCTAGATGAACTAACGTCTCTCCACATGCTCAGTTCTGAGAGACAGATGTGTGTGAAAGCCATCCTTCACCTTGTTTGTTGGGAACACAATGGAACTTTTTAGTTGCAAACTACAATCCATAAATATATATGGGGTTGTACTAGCTCCAACTCGGGTTTACAGTGAAAACTGCAGGAATTTCAAACCGGCACTAGGAAACAGACTGAGAAACTAGAGTAAAAGTTTCAACTGCAACACGCTCCCTTTATGCTAAATGAACGAACGTCTCTCCACATGCTCAGTTCTGAGAGATAAGTGTGTGTCAAAGCCGTCCTTCACCAAGCTTATTGGGAACACAAAGATTCTTTTCATTTGCATAGTACACTCCATACATATATATGGGGAGGACTAGCTCCAACTGGGTTTTACAGTGAAAACAGCAGGATCTTCAAACCGGCACTAGGAAAGCGCATGAGAAAACAGAGTAAAAGTATCTCCTGCAAACCGTCCCCTTTGTGCTAGATGAAAGAAGGTCTCTCCACTTGCTCAGTTCTGAGAGATAAGTGTTTGTGGAAGCCGTCCTTCACCTACACTTTTGGGAACACAAAGTTACTTTTCAGTTGCAATCTACACTCCATACATATATATGGGGAGGTACTAGCTCCAACTCGTTTTTACAAAGAAACTTGCAGGAACTTCAAACCGGCACTAGGAAACTGACTGAGAAAGCAGAGTAAAAGTTTTTCCTGCAATCCGTTCCTTTGTGCTAAATGAACGAACGTCTCTCCACATGCTCAGATCTGAGAGATAAGTGTTTGTGTAAGCCGTCCTTCACCTATATTTTTGGGAATACAAAGTTACTTTTCAGTTGCAATCTACACTCCATACATATATATGGGTAGGTACTAGGTCCAACACAGTTTTACAGTGAAAACTGCAGGAAATTCAAGCAGGCACTAGGAAACAGGCTGAGAAACCAGAGTAAAAGTTTCTCCTGCAACCCGTTAGGTTTGTGCTAGAGAATCGAACAACACCCCACATGCTAAGTTCTGAGAGATAATGTGTGTGAAACCGTCCTTCTCCTAGCTTGTTGGGAACACATATTTTCTTTTCAGTTGCTAACTACACTCCATACATTTATATTGGAATGTAGTATCTCCAACTCTTTTTATAATGAAATCTGCAGGAACTGCAAACCGGCACTAGGAAACAGACTGAGAAAACAGAGTAAAAATTTCTCCTATAATCCGTTCCTTTTGTACCAGATGAACGAAGTCTCTACACATGCTCATTTCTGAGAGATAATTGGGTGTGAAAGCCGTCCTTCACCTTGCTTGTTGGGAACACAAAGTTTGTTTTCAGTTGCAAACTACACTCCATACATATGTACGGGGAGTTACAACCTCCAACTCGGTTTTACAGTGAAAACTGCTGGAACTTCAAACCGGCACTATGAAACAGACTGAGAAACCAGAGTAAAATTTCCCCAGCAACCCGTTAACTTTGTGCTAGATGAAGGAACGTCTGACCACATGCTAAGTTCTGAGAAATAAGTGTGTGTGAAAGCCGTCCTTCACCAACTTGTTGGGAACACAAACTTTGTTTTCTGTTGCAAACTACACTCCATACATATATATGAAGATGTACTAGCTCCAACTCGGTTTTACAGTGATAACTGCAGGAAATTCAAAGCGGCACTAGGAAAAAGACTGAGTACCCAGAGTAAAATTTCCCCAGCAAACCTTTCCCTTTTTGCTAGATGAACGAACGTCTTTCCACTTGCTCAGTTCTGAGATATAAGTGTGTGTGAAAGCCATGCTTCAACTAGCTTGTTGGGAACACAAATTTTCTTTTAAGTTGCCAACTACACTCCATACATATATATTGGGAGATAGAAGTTCCAAATCGGTTTTACAATGAAATCTGCAGGAACTTCAAACCGGCACTAGGAAACAGACTGAGAAACCAGATTAAAAGTTTCACCTTCAACCCGTTCCCTTTGTGCTAGATGAACGAACGTCTCTTCACATGCTCAGTTTTGAGAGAAAACTGTGTGTGAATGCCGTCCTTCTCCTAGCTTGTTGGGAACACAAAGTTTTTTTACAGTTTGAAACTACACTCCATACATATATATGAAGATGTACTAGCTCCAACTCGGTTTTACAGTGTAAACTGCAGTAAATTAAACCAGCACTAAGAAACAAACTGAGAAACCTGTGTAAAAGTTTCTCCTGCAACCCGTTCCCTTTTAGCTAGATGAACGAACGTGTCTCCACATGCTCATTTCTGAGAGATAAGTGTGTGTGAAAGCCGTACTTCACCCTGCTTGTTGGGAACACAAAGTTACATTTCAGTTGCTAATTACACTCCATACATATATAAGGGAAGGTACTAGCTCCAACTCGTTTTTACAGTGAAAACTGCTGGAATTTCAAACCGGTACTAGGAAACAGTCTGAGAAAGCAGAGTAAAATTTCCCCATCAAACCGTTCCCTTTGTGGTAAATGAACGAACGTCTGTCCACATGCTCAGTTCTGAGTGAGAATTGTGTCTGGAAGCCGTCCTTCACCTAGCTTGTTGGGAACGCAAAGTTTCTTTTCAGTTGCCAACTACAATCCATACATCTATATTGGTAGGTAGTAGCTCCAACTCGGTTTTACAATTAAATCTGCAGGAACTCCAACCGGAACTAGGAAACGGACTTAGAAACCAGAGTAAAAGTTTCTCATGCAACCCGTTCCCTTTGTGCTAGATGAACGAACGTCTGTCCACATGCTCAGTTCTGAGAGATAAGTGTGTGTGAAAGCCGTCCTTCACCTAGCTTGTTGGGAACACAAAGTTTGTTTTCAGGTGCAAACTACACTCTGTACATATACATGGTCAGGTACTAACTCCAACTCGGTTTTACAGTGAAAATTGCAGGCACTTCAAACCGGCACTAGGAAACAGACTGAGAAACCAGAGTAAAAATTTCTCCGAAAATCCGTTCCCTTTATGCCAGATGAACGAAGTCTCTCCACATGCTCAGTTCTGAGAGATAATTGGGTGTGAAAGCCGTCCTTCACCCAACTTGTTGGGAACTCAAAGTTTGTTTTCTGTAGCAAACTACACTCCATACATATGTACGGGGAGTTACAAGCTCCAACTCGGTTTTACAGTGAAAACTGCAGGAATTTCAAACCGGCACTAGGAAACAGACTGAGAAACCAGAGAAAAAGTTGCTCCGGCAACCCGTTCCCTTTGTGCTAGATGAACTAACGTCTCTCCACATTATCAGTCCTGAGGGAAATTGTGGGTGAAAGCCGTCCTTCAAATAGCTTGTTGGGAACACGAAGTTTCTTTTCAGTTGCAAACTACACTCCATACTTATATATGGGGTGGTACTATTTCCAACTCGGTTTTACAGTGAAAACTACAGGAACTTCAAACCGGCACTGAGAAACAGACTTAGAAACAAGGGAAAATGTTCCTCCTAAAACCGTTCAATTTTTGCTAGATGAACGAGCGTCTCTCCATATGCTCAGTTCTGAGAGGTCAGTTTCGGTGAAAGCCATTCTTCACCTTGCTTGTTCGGAACACAATGTAACTTTTTAGTTAAAAACTACAATCCATACATATATATGGGGTTGTACTAGCTCCAACTCGGGTTTATAGTGAAAACTGCAGGAAGTTCAAAGCGGCACTAGGAAACAGACTGAGAAACCGGAGAAATAGTTGCTCCGGCAACCCGTTCACTTTGTGCTAGATGAACTAACGTCTCTCCACATGCTCAGTTCTGAGAGACAGATGTGTGTGAAAGCCATCCTTCACCTTGTTTGTTGGGAACACAATGGAACTTTTTAGTTGCAAACTACAATCCATAAATATATATGGGGTTGTACTAGCTCCAACTCGGGTTTACAGTGAAAACTGCAGGAATTTCAAACCGGCACTAGGAAACAGACTGAGAAACTAGAGTAAAAGTTTCAACTGCAACACGCTCCCTTTATGCTAAATGAACGAACGTCTCTCCACATGCTCAGTTCTGAGAGATAAGTGTGTGTCAAAGCCGTCCTTCACCAAGCTTATTGGGAACACAAAGATTCTTTTCATTTGCATAGTACACTCCATACATATATATGGGGAGGACTAGCTCCAACTGGGTTTTGCAGTGAAAACAGCAGGATCTTCAAACCGGCACTAGGAAAGCGCATGAGAAAACAGAGTAAAAGTATCTCCTGCAAACCGTCCCCTTTGTGCTAGATGAAAGAAGGTCTCTCCACTTGCTCAGTTCTGAGAGATAAGTGTTTGTGGAAGCCGTCCTTCACCTACACTTTTGGGAACACAAAGTTACTTTTCAGTTGCAATCTACACTCCATACATATATATGGGGAAGTACTACATCCAACTCGGTTTTACAGTGAAAACTGCTGGAACTTCAAACCGGCACTAGGAAACAGACTGAGAAACCAGAGTAAAATTTCCCCAGTATCCCGTTCCCTTTGTGCTAGATGAACGAACGTCTGACCACATGCTAAGTTCTGAGACATAAGTTTGTGTGAAAGCCTTCCTTCACCAACTTGTTGGGAACACAAAGTTTGTTTTCTGTTGCAAACTACACTCCATAAATTTATATGAGGAAATACTAGCTCAAACTCGGTTTTACAGAGAAAACTGCAGGAACTTCAAGCAGGCAGTAGGAAACAGACTGAGTACCCAGAGTATAATTTCCCCAGCAAACCTTTCCCTTTGTGCTAGATGAACGAACGTCTTTCCACTTGCACAGTTCTGAGCTATAAGTGTGTGTGAAAGCCATGCTTCAAATAGCTTGTTGGGAACACAATTTTTCTATTAAGTTGCCAACTAACTCCATACATATATATTGGGAGATAGAAGTTCCAACACGGTTTTACAATGAAATCTGCAGGAACTTCAAACCGGCACTAGGAAACAGACTGAGAAACCAGAGTAAAAGTTTCCCCTGACACCCGTTCCGTTTGTGCTACATGAACGAACGTCTCTGCCCATGCTCATTTCTGAGAGATATGTGTGTGTGAAAGCCGTTTTTCACCTAGCTTGTAGGGAACACAAAGTTTCGTTTCAGTTGCAAACTACAATCCATACATTTTTAAGGGGAAGTAGTAGCTCCAACTCGGTTTTACAGTGAAAAATGCAGGAACTTCAAACCGGCACTAGGAATCAGACTGAGATACTAGAGTAAAATTTCACCTGCAGCCCGTTCTTTTGTGCTAGATGAACGAACGTCACTCCACATCTCAGTTCTGAGTGTTTATTGTGTGTGAAAGCCGTCCTTCACCTAGCTTACTTGGAACACAAAGTTTCACTTCAGTTGCAAACTACATTCCATACATATATATTGGTTAGGTACTAGCTCCAACTCCGTTTTACATTGAAAACTGCAGGAACTTCTAACCGGCACTAGGAAACTTACTGAGAATCCTGAGTAAAGTTTTCTCCTGCAACCTATTCCCCTTGTGCTAGATGTAGGAACGTCTCTCCACATGCTCAGTTCTGAGAGATAATTTGTGTGAAACCGTCCTTCTCCTAGCTTGTTGGGAACACATATTTTCTTTTCAGTTGCTAACTACACTCCATACATTTATATTGGAATGTAGTATCTCCAACTCTTTTTATAATGAAATCTGCAGGAACTGCAAACCGGCACTAGGAAACAGACTGAGAAAACAGAGTAAAAATTTCTCCTATAATCCGTTCCTTTTGTACCAGATGAACGAAGTCTCTACACATGCTCATTTCTGAGAGATAATTGGGTGTGAAAGCCGTCCTTCACCTTGCTTGTTGGGAACACAAAGTTTGTTTTCAGTTGCAAACTACACTCCATACATATGTACGGGGAGTTACAACCTCCAACTCGGTTTTACAGTGAAAACTGCTGGAACTTCAAACCGGCACTATGAAACAGACTGAGAAACCAGAGTAAAATTTCCCCAGCAACCCGTTCCCTTTGTGCTAGATGAAGGAACGTCTGACCACATGCTAAGTTCTGAGAAATAAGTGTGTGTGAAAGCCGTCCTTCACCAACTTGTTGGGAACACAAACTTTGTTTTCTGTTGCAAACTACACTCCATACATATATATGAAGGTGTACTAGCTCCAACTCGGTTTTACAGTGATAACTGCAGGAAATTCAAAGCGGCATTAGGAAAAAGACTGAGTACCCAGAGTAAAATTTCCCCAGCAAACCTTTCCCTTTTTGCTAGATGAACGAACGTCTTTCCACTTGCTCAGTTCTGAGAGATAATTGGGTGTGAAAGCCGTCCTTCACCCAACTTGTTGGGAACTCAAAGTTTGTTTTCTGTAGCAAACTACACTCCATACATATGTACGGGGAGTTACAAGCTCCAACTCGGTTTTACAGTGAAAACTGCAGGAATTTCAAACCGGCACTAGGAAACAGACTGAGAAACCAGAGAAAAAGTTGCTCCGGCAACCCGTTCCCTTTGTGCTAGATGAACTAACATCTCTCCACATTATCAGTCCTGAGAGAAATTGTGGGTGAAAGCCGTCCTTCAAATAGCTTGTTGGGAACACGAAGTTTCTTTTCAGTTGCAAACTACACTCCATACTTATATATGGGGTGGTACAATTTCCAACTCGGTTTTACAGTGAAAACTACAGGAACTTCAAACCGGCACTGAGAAACAGACTTAGAAACAAGGGAAAATGTTCCTCCTAAAACCGTTCAATTTTTGCTAGATGAACGAGCGTCTCTCCATATGCTCAGTTCTGAGAGGTCAGTTTCGGTGAAAGCCATTCTTCACCTTGCTTGTTCGGAACACAATGTAACTTTTTAGTTAAAAACTACAATCCATACATATATATGGGGTTGTACTAGCTCCAACTCGGGTTTATAGTGAAAACTGCAGGAAGTTCAAAGCGGCACTAGGAAACAGACTGAGAAACCGGAGAAATAGTTGCTCCGGCAACCCGTTCACTTTGTGCTAGATGAACTAACGTCTCTCCACATGCTCAGTTCTGAGAGACAGATGTGTGTGAAAGCCATCCTTCACCTTGTTTGTTGGGAACACAATGGAACTTTTTAGTTGCAAACTACAATCCATAAATATATATGGGGTTGTACTAGCTCCAACTCGGGTTTACAGTGAAAACTGCAGGAATTTCAAACCGGCACTAGGAAACAGACTGAGAAACTAGAGTAAAAGTTTCAACTGCAACACGCTCCCTTTATGCTAAATGAACGAACGTCTCTCCACATGCTCAGTTCTGAGAGATAAGTGTGTGTCAAAGCCGTCCTTCACCAAGCTTATTGGGAACACAAAGATTCTTTTCATTTGCATAGTACACTCCATACATATATATGGGGAGGACTAGCTCCAACTGGGTTTTACAGTGAAAACAGCAGGATCTTCAAACCGGCACTAGGAAAGCGCATGAGAAAACAGAGTAAAAGTATCTCCTGCAAACCGTCCCCTTTGTGCTAGATGAAAGAAGGTCTCTCCACTTGCTCAGTTCTGAGAGATAAGTGTTTGTGGAAGCCGTCCTTCACCTACACTTTTGGGAACACAAAGTTACTTTTCAGTTGCAAACTACACTCCATACATATATATGGGGAAGTACTACATCCAACTCGGTTTTACAGTGAAAACTGCTGGAACTTCAAACCGGCACTAGGAAACAGACTGAGAAACCAGAGTAAAATTTCCCCAGTATCCCGTTCCCTTTGTGCTAGATGAACGAACGTCTGACCACATGCTAAGTTCTGAGACATAAGTTTGTGTGAAAGCCTTCCTTCACCAACTTGTTGGGAACACAAAGTTTGTTTTCTGTTGCAAACTACACTCCATAAATTTATATGAGGAAATACTAGCTCAAACTCGGTTTTACAGAGAAAACTGCAGGAACTTCAAACAGGCACTAGGAAACAGACTGAGTACCCAGAGTATAATTTCCCCAGCAAACCTTTCCCTTTGTGCTAGATGAACGAACGTCTTTCCACTTGCACAGTTCTGAGCTATAAGTGTGTGTGAAAGCCATGCTTCAAATAGCTTGTTGGGAACACAATTTTTCTATTAAGTTGCCAACTAACTCCATACATATATATTGGGAGATAGAAGTTCCAACACGGTTTTACAATGAAATCTGCAGGAACTTCAAACCGGCACTAGGAAACAGACTGAGAAACCAGAGTAAAAGTTTCCCCTGACACCCGTTCCGTTTGTGCTACATGAACGAACGTCTCTGCCCATGCTCATTTCTGAGAGATATGTGTGTGTGAAAGCCGTTTTTCACCTAGCTTGTAGGGAACACAAAGTTTCGTTTCAGTTGCAAACTACAATCCATACATTTTTAAGGGGAAGTAGTAGCTCCAACTCGGTTTTACAGTGAAAAATGCAGGAACTTCAAACCGGCACTAGGAATCAGACTGAGATACTAGAGTAAAATTTCACCTGCAGCCCGTTCTTTTGTGCTAGATGAACGAACGTCACTCCACATCTCAGTTCTGAGTGTTTATTGTGTGTGAAAGCCGTCCTTCACCTAGCTTACTTGGAACACAAAGTTTCACTTCAGTTGCAAACTACATTCCATACATATATATTGGTTAGGTACTAGCTCCAACTCCGTTTTACATTGAAAACTGCAGGAACTTCTAACCGGCACTAGGAAACTTACTGAGAATCCTGAGTAAAGTTTTCTCCTGCAACCTATTCCCCTTGTGCTAGATGTAGGAACGTCTCTCCACATGCTCAGTTCTGAGAGATAATTTGTGTGAAACCGTCCTTCTCCTAGCTTGTTGGGAACACATATTTTCTTTTCAGTTGCTAACTACACTCCATACATTTATATTGGAATGTAGTATCTCCAACTCTTTTTATAATGAAATCTGCAGGAACTGCAAACCGGCACTAGGAAACAGACTGAGAAAACAGAGTAAAAATTTCTCCTATAATCCGTTCCTTTTGTACCAGATGAACGAAGTCTCTACACATGCTCATTTCTGAGAGATAATTGGGTGTGAAAGCCGTCCTTCACCTTGCTTGTTGGGAACACAAAGTTTGTTTTCAGTTGCAAACTACACTCCATACATATGTACGGGGAGTTACAACCTCCAACTCGGTTTTACAGTGAAAACTGCTGGAACTTCAAACCGGCACTATGAAACAGACTGAGAAACCAGAGTAAAATTTCCCCAGCAACCCGTTCCCTTTGTGCTAGATGAAGGAACGTCTGACCACATGCTAAGTTCTGAGAAATAAGTGTGTGTGAAAGCCGTCCTTCACCAACTTGTTGGGAACACAAACTTTGTTTTCTGTTGCAAACTACACTCCATACATATATATGAAGGTGTACTAGCTCCAACTCGGTTTTACAGTGATAACTGCAGGAAATTCAAAGCGGCACTAGGAAAAAGACTGAGTACCCAGAGTAAAATTTCCCCAGCAAACCTTTCCCTTTTTGCTAGATGAACGAACGTCTTTCCACTTGCTCAGTTCTGAGATATAAGTGTGTGTGAAAGCCATGCTTCAACTAGCTTGTTGGGAACACAAATTTTCTTTTAAGTTGCCAACTACACTCCA
The DNA here is from genome assembly GCF_009834535.1 of Camelus ferus. Lineage (NCBI taxonomy): Eukaryota > Metazoa > Chordata > Mammalia > Artiodactyla > Camelidae > Camelus > Camelus ferus. The sequence continues at coordinate 32,187 of NC_045701.1, forward strand.
TACATATATATTGGGAGATAGAAGTTCCAAATCGGTTTTACAATGAAATCTGCAGGAACTTCAAACCGGCACTTGGAAACAGACTGAGAAACCAGATTAAAAGTTTCACCTTCAACCCGTTCCCTTTGTGCTAGATGAACGAACGTCTCTTCACATGCTCAGTTTTGAGAGAAAACTGTGTGTGAATGCCGTCCTTCTCCTAGCTTGTTGGGAACACAAAGTTTTTTTTACAGTTTGAAACTACACTCCATACATATATATGAAGATGTACTAGCTCCAACTCGGTTTTACAGTGTAAACTGCAGTAACTTAAACCAGCACTAAGAAACAAACTGAGAAACCTGTGTAAAAGTTTCTCCTGCAACCCGTTCCCTTTTAGCTAGATGAAAGAACGTGTCTCCACATGCTCATTTCTGAGAGATAAGTGTGTGTGAAAGCCGTACTTCACCCTGCTTGTTGGGAACACAAAGTTACATTTCAGTTGCTAATTACACTCCATACATATATAAGGGAAGGTACTAGCTCCAACTCGTTTTTACAGTGAAAACTGCTGGAATTTCAAACCGGTACTAGGAAACAGTCTGAGAAAGCAGAGTAAAATTTCCCCATCAAACCGTTCCCTTTGTGGTAAATGAACGAACGTCTGTCCACATGCTCAGTTCTGAGTGAGAATTGTGTCTGGAAGCCGTCCTTCACCTAGCTTGTTGGGAACGCAAAGTTTCTTTTCAGTTGCCAACTACAATCCATACATCTATATTGGTAGGTAGTAGCTCCAACTCGGTTTTACAATTAAATCTGCAGGAACTCCAACCGGAACTAGGAAACGGACTTAGAAACCAGAGTAAAAGTTTCTCATGCAACCCGTTCCCTTTGTGCTAAATGAACGAACGTCTGTCCACATGCTCAGTTCTGAGAGATAAGTGTGTGTGAAAGCCGTCCTTCACCTAGCTTGTTGGGAACACAAAGTTTGTTTTCAGGTGCAAACTACACTCCGTACATATACATGGTCAGGTACTAACTCCAACTCGGTTTTACAGTGAAAATTGCAGGCACTTCAAACCGGCACTAGGAAACAGACTGAGAAACCAGAGTAAAAATTTCTCCGAAAATCCGTTCCCTTTATGCCAGATGAACGAAGTCTCTCCACATGCTCAGTTCTGAGAGATAATTGGGTGTGAAAGCCGTCCTTCACCCAACTTGTTGGGAACTCAAAGTTTGTTTTCTGTAGCAAACTACACTCCATACATATGTACGGGGAGTTACAAGCTCCAACTCGGTTTTACAGTGAAAACTGCAGGAATTTCAAACCGGCACTAGGAAACAGACTGAGAAACCAGAGAAAAAGTTGCTCCGGCAACCCGTTCCCTTTGTGCTAGATGAACTAACGTCTCTCCACATTATCAGTCCTGAGAGAAATTGTGGGTGAAAGCCGTCCTTCAAATAGCTTGTTGGGAACACGAAGTTTCTTTTCAGTTGCAAACTACACTCCATACTTATATATGGGGTGGTACTATTTCCAACTCGGTTTTACAGTGAAAACTACAGGAACTTCAAACCGGCACTGAGAAACAGACTTAGAAACAAGGGAAAATGTTCCTCCTAAAACCGTTCAATTTTTGCTAGATGAACGAGCGTCTCTCCATATGCTCAGTTCTGAGAGGTCAGTTTCGGTGAAAGCCATTCTTCACCTTGCTTGTTCGGAACACAATGTAACTTTTTAGTTAAAAACTACAATCCATACATATATATGGGGTTGTACTAGCTCCAACTCGGGTTTATAGTGAAAACTGCAGGAAGTTCAAAGCGGCACTAGGAAACAGACTGAGAAACCGGAGAAATAGTTGCTCCGGCAACCCGTTCACTTTGTGCTAGATGAACTAACGTCTCTCCACATGCTCAGTTCTGAGAGACAGATGTGTGTGAAAGCCATCCTTCACCTTGTTTGTTGGGAACACAATGGAACTTTTTAGTTGCAAACTACAATCCATAAATATATATGGGGTTGTACTAGCTCCAACTCGGGTTTACAGTGAAAACTGCAGGAATTTCAAACCGGCACTAGGAAACAGACTGAGAAACTAGAGTAAAAGTTTCAACTGCAACACGCTCCCTTTATGCTAAATGAACGAACGTCTCTCCACATGCTCAGTTCTGAGAGATAAGTGTGTGTCAAAGCCGTCCTTCACCAAGCTTATTGGGAACACAAAGATTCTTTTCATTTGCATAGTACACTCCATACATATATATGGGGAGGACTAGCTCCAACTGGGTTTTACAGTGAAAACAGCAGGATCTTCAAACCGGCACTAGGAAAGCGCATGAGAAAACAGAGTAAAAGTATCTCCTGCAAACCGTCCCCTTTGTGCTAGATGAAAGAAGGTCTCTCCACTTGCTCAGTTCTGAGAGATAAGTGTTTGTGGAAGCCGTCCTTCACCTACACTTTTGGGAACACAAAGTTACTTTTCAGTTGCAATCTACACTCCATACTATATATGGGGAGGTACTAGCATCCAACTCGGTTTTACAAGTGAAACTTGCTAGGAACTTCAAACCGGCACTAGGAAACTGACTGAGAAAGCAGAGTAAAAGTTTTTCCTGCAATCCGTTCCTTTGTGCTAAATGAACGAACGTCTCTCCACATGCTCAGATCTGAGAGATAAGTGTTTGTGTAAGCCGTCCTTCACCTATATTTTTGGGAATACAAAGTTACTTTTCAGTTGCAATCTACACTCCATACATATATATGGGTAGGTACTAGGTCCAACACAGTTTTACAGTGAAAACTGCAGGAAATTCAAGCAGGCACTAGGAAACAGGCTGAGAAACCAGAGTAAAAGTTTCTCCTGCAACCCGTTACGTTTGTGCTAGAGAATCGAACAACACCCCACATGCTAAGTTCTGAGAGATAATGTGTGTGAAACCGTCCTTCAACTAGCTTGTTTGGAACACAAATTTTCTTTTCATTTGCAAACTGCACTCGATACATATATATGGGGAAGTACTAGCTCCAACATAATTTGACAGTGAAAACTGCAGATTCTTCAAACCGGCAGTAGGAAACAGACTGAGAAACCAGAGTGAAAGTTTCTCCTGCAACACTTTCCCATTGTGCTTGTTGAACGAACGTCTCACCATATGCTCAGTTCTGAGAGATAAGTGTGTGTGAAAGCCGTTCTTCACCTAGCTTGTTTGGAACACAAAGTTTCTTTTCAGTTGCAAACTACACTCCATACATATATATGGGGAGGTACTAGCTCCAACTCGGTTTTACAGTGAAAACTGAAGGAATTTCAAGCCGGCACTAGGAAACAGGCTGAGAAACCAGAGAAAATGTTTCTCCTGCAACCCTATCCCTTTGTGCTACATGAACGAACGTCTCTCCCCATGTTCAGTTCTGAGAGATAATGTGTGTGAAATCCGTACTTCACATAGCTTGTTGGGAACACAAAGTATATTTTCTGTTGCAAACTGAACTCCAGATATATATATGGGGAGGTACTAGCTCCAACTCGGTTTTATACTGAAAAATGAAGGAACTTGTGACCGGCATTGGGAAACTGACTGAGAATCCAGAGTAAAATTTCCCCTGTAAACCATTCCATTTTTTCTAGAAGAATGAATGTTTGTCCACATGCTCAGTTTAGAGTGATAACTGTGTGTGAAATCCGTCCTTCACCTAGCTTGTTGGGAACACAAAAGTACTTTTCAGTAGCAAACTACACCCATACATATATATGGGGAGGCACCAGCTCCAACTCGGTTTTACAGTGAAAACTGCAGGAACTTCATACCGGCAGTAGGAAACAGACTGAGAAACCAGAGTAAATGTTTCTCCTGCAACCCTTTTCCTTTGTGCTAAATGTACGAACGTCTCACCACATGCTCATTTCTGAGCGATAAGTGTGTGTGAAAGCCGGCCTTCACCTATCTTGTTGGGAACACAAAGTTTCTTTTCAGTTGCAAACTACACTCCATACATATATATGATGTTGTACTAGCTCCAACTCGGTTTTACAGGGAAAACTGCAGTAACTTAAATCGGCACTAGGAAACAGACTGAGAAACCAGAGAAAAAGTTTCTCCTGCAAACCGTTCCCATTGTTCTAGCTGAACGAACGTTTCACCACATGCTCAGTTCTGAGAGATAGGTGTGTGTGAAAGCCGTTTTTCACCTAGCTTGTTGGGAACACAAAGTTACTATTCAGTTGCAAACTACACTTCATACATATATATGGGGAAGTACTACATCCAACTCGGTTTTACAGTGAAAACTGCTGGAACTTCAAACTGGCACTAGGAAACAGACTGAGAAACCAGAGTAAAATTTCCCCAGCAACCCGTTCCCTTTGTGCTAGATGAACGAACGTCTGACCACATGCTAAATTCTGAGACATAAGTTTGTGTGAAAGCCGTCCTTCACCAACTTGTTGGGAACACAAAGTTTGTTTTCTGTTGCAAACTACACTCCATAAATTTATATGAGGAAATACTAGCTCAAACTCGGTTTTACAGAGAAAACTGCAGGAACTTCAAACAGGCACTAGGAAACAGACTGAGTACCCAGAGTATAATTTCCCCAGCAAACCTTTCCCTTTGTGCTAGATGAACGAACGTCTTTCCACTTGCTCAGTTCTGAGCTATAAGTGTGTGTGAAAGCCATGCTTCAAATAGCTTGTTGGGAACACAATTTTTCTATTAAGTTGCCAACTAACTCCATACATATATATTGGGAGATAGAAGTTCCAGCACGGTTTTACAATGAAATCTGCAGGAACTTCAAACCGGCACTAGGAAACAGACTGAGAAACCAGAGTAAAAGTTTCCCCTGACACCCGTTCCGTTTGTGCTACATGAACGAACGTCTCTGCCCATGCTCATTTCTGAGAGATATGTGTGTGTGAAAGCCGTTTTTCACCTAGCTTGTAGGGAACACAAAGTTTCGTTTCAGTTGCAAACTACAATCCATACATTTTTAAGGGGAAGTAGTAGCTCCAACTCGGTTTTACAGTGAAAAATGCAGGAACTTCAAACCGGCACTAGGAATCAGACTGAGATACTAGAGTAAAATTTCACCTGCAGCCCGTTCTTTTGTGCTAGATGAACGAACGTCACTCCACATCTCAGTTCTGAGTGTTTATTGTGTGTGAAAGCCGTCCTTCACCTAGCTTACTTGGAACACAAAGTTTCACTTCAGTTGCAAACTACATTCCATACATATATATTGGTTACGTACTAGCTCCAACTCCGTTTTACATTGAAAACTGCAGGAACTTCTAACCGGCACTAGGAAACTTACTGAGAATCCTGAGTAAAGTTTTCTCCTGCAACCTATTCCCTTTGTGCTAGATGTAGGAACGTCTCTCCACATGCTCAGTTCTGAGAGATAATTTGTGTGAAACCGTCCTTCTCCTAGCTTGTTGGGAACACATATTTTCTTTTCAGTTGCTAACTACACTCCATACATTTATATTGGAATGTAGTATCTCCAACTCTTTTTACAATGAAATCTGCAGGAACTGCAAACCGGCACTAGGAAACAGACTGAGAAAACAGAGTAAAAATTTCTCCTATAATCCGTTCCTTTTGTACCAGATGAACGAAGTCTCTACACATGCTCATTTCTGAGAGATAATTGGGTGTGAAAGCCGTCCTTCACCTTGCTTGTTGGGAACACAAAGTTTGTTTTCAGTTGCAAACTACACTCCATACATATGTACGGGGAGTTACAACCTCCAACTCGGTTTTACAGTGAAAACTGCTGGAACTTCAAACCGGCACTATGAAACAGACTGAGAAACCAGAGTAAAATTTCCCCAGCAACCCGTTCCATTTGTGCTAGATGAAGGAACGTCTGACCACATGCTAAGTTCTGAGAAATAAGTGTGTGTGAAAGCCGTCCTTCACCAACTTGTTGGGAACACAAACTTTGTTTTCTGTTGCAAACTACACTCCATACATATATATGAAGATGTACTAGCTCCAACTCGGTTTTACAGTGATAACTGCAGGAAATTCAAAGCGGCACTAGGAAAAAGACTGAGTACCCAGAGTAAAATTTCCCCAGCAAACCTTTCCCTTTTTGCTAGATGAACGAACGTCTTTCCACTTGCTCAGTTCTGAGATATAAGTGTGTGTGAAAGCCATGCTTCAACTAGCTTGTTGGGAACACAAATTTTCTTTTAAGTTGCCAACTACACTCCATACATATATATTGGGAGATAGAAGTTCCAAATCGGTTTTACAATGAAATCTGCAGGAACTTCAAACCGGCACTATGAAACAGACTGAGAAACCAGATTAAAAGTTTCACCTTCAACCCGTTCCCTTTGTGCTAGATGAACGAACGTCTCTTCACATGCTCAGTTTTGAGAGAAAACTGTGTGTGAATGCCGTCCTTCTCCTAGCTTGTTGGGAACACAAAGTTTTTTTACAGTTTGAAACTACACTCCACACATATATATGAAGATGTACCAGCTCCAACTCGGTTTTACAGTGTAAACTGCAGTAACTTAAACCGGCACTAAGAAACAAACTGAGAAACCTGTGTAAAAGTTTCTCCTGCAACCCGTTCCCTTTTAGCTAGATGAACGAACGTGTCTCCACATGCTCATTTCTGAGAGATAAGTGTGTGTGAAAGCCGTACTTCACCCTGCTTGTTGGGAACACAAAGTTACATTTCAGTTGCTAATTACACTCCATACATATATAAGGGAAGGTACTAGCTCCAACTCGTTTTTACAGTGAAAACTGCTGGAATTTCAAACCGGTACTAGGAAACAGTCTGAGAAACCAGAGTAAAATTTCCCCATCAAACCGTTCCCTTTGTGGTAAATGAACGAACGTCTGTCCACATGCTCAGTTCTGAGTGAGAATTGTGTCTGGAAGCCGTCCTTCACCTAGCTTGTTGGGAACGCAAAGTTTCTTTTCAGTTGCCAACTACAATCCATACATCTATATTGGTAGGTAGTAGCTCCAACTCGGTTTTACAATTAAATCTGCAGGAACTCCAACCGGAACTAGGAAACGGACTTAGAAACCAGAGTAAAAGTTTCTCATGCAACCCGTTCCCTTTGTGCTAAATGAACGAACGTCTGTCCACATGCTCAGTTCTGAGAGATAAGTGTGTGTGAAAGCCGTCCTTCACCTAGCTTGTTGGGAACACAAAGTTTGTTTTCAGGTGCAAACTACACTCCGTACATATACATGGTCAGGTACTAACTCCAACTCGGTTTTACAGTGAAAATTGCAGGCACTTCAAACCGGCACTAGGAAACAGACTGAGAAACCAGAGTAAAAATTTCTCCGAAAATCCGTTCCCTTTATGCCAGATGAACGAAGTCTCTCCACATGCTCAGTTCTGAGAGATAATTGGGTGTGAAAGCCGTCCTTCACCCAACTTGTTGGGAACTCAAAGTTTGTTTTCTGTAGCAAACTACACTCCATACATATGTACGGGGAGTTACAAGCTCCAACTCGGTTTTACAGTGAAAACTGCAGGAATTTCAAACCGGCACTAGGAAACAGACTGAGAAACCAGAGAAAAAGTTGCTCCGGCAACCCGTTCCCTTTGTGCTAGATGAACTAACGTCTCTCCACATTATCAGTCCTGAGAGAAATTGTGGGTGAAAGCCGTCCTTCAAATAGCTTGTTGGGAACACGAAGTTTCTTTTCAGTTGCAAACTACACTCCATACTTATATATGGGGTGGTACTATTTCCAACTCGGTTTTACAGTGAAAACTACAGGAACTTCAAACCGGCACTGAGAAACAGACTTAGAAACAAGGGAAAATGTTCCTCCTAAAACCGTTCAATTTTTGCTAGATGAACGAGCGTCTCTCCATATGCTCAGTTCTGAGAGGTCAGTTTCGGTGAAAGCCATTCTTCACCTTGCTTGTTCGGAACACAATGTAACTTTTAGTTAAAAACTACAATCCATACATATATATGGGGTTGTACTAGCTCCAACTCGGGTTTATAGTGAAAACTGCAGGAAGTTCAAAGCGGCACTAGGAAACAGACTGAGAAACCGGAGAAATAGTTGCTCCGGCAACCCGTTCACTTTGTGCTAGATGAACTAACGTCTCTCCACATGCTCAGTTCTGAGAGACAGATGTGTGTGAAAGCCATCCTTCACCTTGTTTGTTGGGAACACAATGGAACTTTTTAGTTGCAAACTACAATCCATAAATATATATGGGGTTGTACTAGCTCCAACTCGGGTTTACAGTGAAAACTGCAGGAATTTCAAACCGGCACTAGGAAACAGACTGAGAAACTAGAGTAAAAGTTTCAACTGCAACACACTACCTTTATGCTAAATGAACGAACGTCTCTCCACATGCTCAGTTCTGAGAGATAAGTGTGTGTCAAAGCCGTCCTTCACCAAGCTTATTGGGAACACAAAGATTCTTTTCATTTGCATAGTACACTCCATACATATATATGGGGAGGACTAGCTCCAACTGGGTTTTACAGTGAAAACAGCAGGATCTTCAAACCGGCACTAGGAAAGCGCATGAGAAAACAGAGTAAAAGTATCTCCTGCAAACCGTCCCCTTTGTGCTAGATGAAAGAAGGTCTCTCCACTTGCTCAGTTCTGAGAGATAAGTGTTTGTGGAAGCCGTCCTTCACCTACACTTTTGGGAACACAAAGTTACTTTTCAGTTGCAATCTACACTCCATACATATATATGGGGAAGTACTACATCCAACTCGGTTTTACAGTGAAAACTGCTGGAACTTCAAACCGGCACTAGGAATCAGACTGAGAAACCAGAGTAAAATTTCCCCAGTAACCCGTTCCCTTTGTGCTAGATGAACGAACGTCTGACCACATGCTAAGTTCTGAGACATAAGTTTGTGTGAAAGCCTTCCTTCACCAACTTGTTGTGAACACAAAGTTTGTTTTCTGTTGCAAACTACACTCCATAAATTTATATGAGGAAATACTAGCTCAAACTCGGTTTTACAGAGAAAACTGCAGGAACTTCAAACAGGCACTAGGAAACAGACTGAGTACCCAGAGTATAATTTCCCCAGCAAACCTTTCCCTTTGTGCTAGATGAACGAACGTCTTTCCACTTGCTCAGTTCTGAGCTATAAGTGTGTGTGAAAGCCATGCTTCAAATAGCTTGTTGGGAACACAATTTTTCTATTAAGTTGCCAACTAACTCCATACATATATATTGGGAGATAGAAGTTCCAACACGGTTTTACAATGAAATCTGCAGGAACTTCAAACCGGCACTAGGAAACAGACTGAGAAACCAGAGTAAAAGTTTCCCCTGACACCCGTTCCGTTTGTGCTACATGAACGAACGTCTCTGCCCATGCTCATTTCTGAGAGATATGTGTGTGTGAAAGCCGTTTTTCACCTAGCTTGTAGGGAACACAAAGTTTCGTTTCAGTTGCAAACTACAATCCATACATTTTTAAGGGGAAGTAGTAGCTCCAACTCGGTTTTACAGTGAAAAATGCAGGAACTTCAAAGCGGCACTAGGAATCAGACTGAGATACTAGAGTAAAATTTCACCTGCAGCCCGTTCTTTTGTGCTAGATGAACGAACGTCACTCCACATCTCAGTTCTGAGTGTTTATTGTGTGTGAAAGCCGTCCTTCACCTAGCTTACTTGGAACACAAAGTTTCACTTCAGTTGCAAACTACATTCCATACATATATATTGGTTAGGTACTAGCTCCAACTCCGTTTTACATTGAAAACTGCAGGAACTTCTAACCGGCACTAGGAAACTTACTGAGAATCCTGAGTAAAGTTTTCTCCTGCAACCTATTCCCTTTGTGCTAGATGTAGGAACGTCTCTCCACATGCTCAGTTCTGAGAGATAATTTGTGTGAAACCGTCCTTCTCCTAGCTTGTTGGGAACACATATTTTCTTTTCAGTTGCTAACTACACTCCATACATTTATATTGGAATGTAGTATCTCCAACTCTTTTTACAATGAAATCTGCAGGAACTGCAAACCGGCACTAGGAAACAGACTGAGAAAACAGAGTAAAAATTTCTCCTATAATCCGTTCCTTTTGTACCAGATGAACGAAGTCTCTACACATGCTCATTTCTGAGAGATAATTGGGTGTGAAAGCCGTCCTTCACCTTGCTTGTTGGGAACACAAAGTTTGTTTTCAGTTGCAAACTACACTCCATACATATGTACGGGGAGTTACAACCTCCAACTCGGTTTTACAGTGAAAACTGCTGGAACTTCAAACCGGCACTATGAAACAGACTGAGAAACCAGAGTAAAATTTCCCCAGCAACCCGTTCCATTTGTGCTAGATGAAGGAACGTCTGACCACATGCTAAGTTCTGAGAAATAAGTGTGTGTGAAAGCCGTCCTTCACCAACTTGTTGGGAACACAAACTTTGTTTTCTGTTGCAAACTACACTCCATACATATATATGAAGATGTACTAGCTCCAACTCGGTTTTACAGTGATAACTGCAGGAAATTCAAAGCGGCACTAGGAAAAAGACTGAGTACCCAGAGTAAAATTTCCCCAGCAAACCTTTCCCTTTTTGCTAGATGAACGAACGTCTTTCCACTTGCTCAGTTCTGAGATATAAGTGTGTGTGAAAGCCATGCTTCAACTAGCTTGTTGGGAACACAAATTTTCTTTTAAGTTGCCAACTACACTCCATACATATATATTGGGAGATAGAAGTTCCAAATCGGTTTTACAATGAAATCTGCAGGAACTTCAAACCGGCACTATGAAACAGACTGAGAAACCAGATTAAAAGTTTCACCTTCAACCCGTTCCCTTTGTGCTAGATGAACGAACGTCTCTTCACATGCTCAGTTTTGAGAGAAAACTGTGTGTGAATGCCGTCCTTCTCCTAGCTTGTTGGGAACACAAAGTTTTTTTACAGTTTGAAACTACACTCCACACATATATATGAAGATGTACCAGCTCCAACTCGGTTTTACAGTGTAAACTGCAGTAACTTAAACCAGGCACTAAGAAACAAACTGAGAAACCTGTGTAAAAGTTTCTCCTGCAACCCGTTCCCTTTTAGCTAGATGAACGAACGTGTCTCCACATGCTCATTTCTGAGAGATAAGTGTGTGTGAAAGCCGTACTTCACCCTGCTTGTTGGGAACACAAAGTTACATTTCAGTTGCTAATTACACTCCATACATATATAAGGGAAGGTACTAGCTCCAACTCGTTTTTACAGTGAAAACTGCTGGAATTTCAAACCGGTACTAGGAAACAGTCTGAGAAACCAGAGTAAAATTTCCCCATCAAACCGTTCCCTTTGTGGTAAATGAACGAACGTCTGTCCACATGCTCAGTTCTGAGTGAGAATTGTGTCTGGAAGCCGTCCTTCACCTAGCTTGTTGGGAACGCAAAGTTTCTTTTCAGTTGCCAACTACAATCCATACATCTATATTGGTAGGTAGTAGCTCCAACTCGGTTTTACAATTAAATCTGCAGGAACTCCAACCGGAACTAGGAAACGGACTTAGAAACCAGAGTAAAAGTTTCTCATGCAACCCGTTCCCTTTGTGCTAAATGAACGAACGTCTGTCCACATGCTCAGTTCTGAGAGATAAGTGTGTGTGAAAGCCGTCCTTCACCTAGCTTGTTGGGAACACAAAGTTTGTTTTCAGGTGCAAACTACACTCCGTACATATACATGGTCAGGTACTAACTCCAACTCGGTTTTACAGTGAAAATTGCAGGCACTTCAAACCGGCACTAGGAAACAGACTGAGAAACCAGAGTAAAAATTTCTCCGAAAATCCGTTCCCTTTATGCCAGATGAACGAAGTCTCTCCACATGCTCAGTTCTGAGAGATAATTGGGTGTGAAAGCCGTCCTTCACCCAACTTGTTGGGAACTCAAAGTTTGTTTTCTGTAGCAAACTACACTCCATACATATGTACGGGGAGTTACAAGCTCCAACTCGGTTTTACAGTGAAAACTGCAGGAATTTCAAACCGGCACTAGGAAACAGACTGAGAAACCAGAGAAAAAGTTGCTCCGGCAACCCGTTCCCTTTGTGCTAGATGAACTAACGTCTCTCCACATTATCAGTCCTGAGAGAAATTGTGGGTGAAAGCCGTCCTTCAAATAGCTTGTTGGGAACACGAAGTTTCTTTTCAGTTGCAAACTACACTCCATACTTATATATGGGGTGGTACTATTTCCAACTCGGTTTTACAGTGAAAACTACAGGAACTTCAAACCGGCACTGAGAAACAGACTTAGAAACAAGGGAAAATGTTCCTCCTAAAACCGTTCAATTTTTGCTAGATGAACGAGCGTCTCTCCATATGCTCAGTTCTGAGAGGTCAGTTTCGGTGAAAGCCATTCTTCACCTTGCTTGTTCGGAACACAATGTAACTTTTTAGTTAAAAACTACAATCCATACATATATATGGGGTTGTACTAGCTCCAACTCGGGTTTATAGTGAAAACTGCAGGAAGTTCAAAGCGGCACTAGGAAACAGACTGAGAAACCGGAGAAATAGTTGCTCCGGCAACCCGTTCACTTTGTGCTAGATGAACTAACGTCTCTCCACATGCTCAGTTCTGAGAGACAGATGTGTGTGAAAGCCATCCTTCACCTTGTTTGTTGGGAACACAATGGAACTTTTTAGTTGCAAACTACAATCCATAAATATATATGGGGTTGTACTAGCTCCAACTCGGGTTTACAGTGAAAACTGCAGGAATTTCAAACCGGCACTAGGAAATAGACTGAGAAACTAGAGTAAAAGTTTCAACTGCAACACGCTCCCTTTATGCTAAATGAACGAACGTCTCTCCACATGCTCAGTTCTGAGAGATAAGTGTGTGTCAAAGCCGTCCTTCACCAAGCTTATTGGGAACACAAAGATTCTTTTCATTTGCATAGTACACTCCATACATATATATGGGGAGGACTAGCTCCAACTGGGTTTTACAGTGAAAACAGCAGGATCTTCAAACCGGCACTAGGAAAGCGCATGAGAAAACAGAGTAAAAGTATCTCCTGCAAACCGTCCCCTTTGTGCTAGATGAAAGAAGGTCTCTCCACTTGCTCAGTTCTGAGAGATAAGTGTTTGTGGAAGCCGTCCTTCACCTACACTTTTGGGAACACAAAGTTACTTTTCAGTTGCAATCTACACTCCATACATATATATGGGGAGGTACTAGCTCCAACTCGTTTTTACAAAGAAACTTGCAGGAACTTCAAACCGGCACTAGGAAACTGACTGAGAAAGCAGAGTAAAAGTTTTTCCTGCAATCCGTTCCTTTGTGCTAAATGAACGAACGTCTCTCCACATGCTCAGATCTGAGAGATAAGTGTTTGTGTAAGCCGTCCTTCACCTATATTTTTGGGAATACAAAGTTACTTTTCAGTTGCAATCTACACTCCATACATATATATGGGTAGGTACTAGGTCCAACACAGTTTTACAGTGAAAACTGCAGGAAATTCAAGCAGGCACTAGGAAACAGGCTGAGAAACCAGAGTAAAAGTTTCTCCTGCAACCCGTTACGTTTGTGCTAGAGAATCGAACAACACCCCACATGCTAAGTTCTGAGAGATAATGTGTGTGAAACCGTCCTTCAACTAGCTTGTTTGGAACACAAATTTTCTTTTCATTTGCAAACTGCACTCGATACATATATATGGGGAAGTACTAGCTCCAACATAATTTGACAGTGAAAACTGCAGATTCTTCAAACCGGCAGTAGGAAACAGACTGAGAAACCAGAGTGAAAGTTTCTCCTGCAACACTTTCCCATTGTGCTTGTTGAACGAACGTCTCACCATATGCTCAGTTCTGAGAGATAAGTGTGTGTGAAAGCCGTTTTTCACCTAGCTTGTTTGGAACACAAAGTTTCTTTTCAGTTGCAAACTACACTCCATACATATATATGGGGAGGTACTAGCTCCAACTCGGTTTTACAGTGAAAACTGAAGGAACTTCAAGCCGGCACTAGGAAACAGGCTGAGAAACCAGAGAAAATGTTTCTCCTGCAACCCTATCCCTTTGTGCTACATGAACGAACGTCTCTCCCCATGTTCAGTTCTGAGAGATAATGTGTGTGAAATCCGTCCTTCACATAGCTTGTTGGGAACACAAAGTATATTTTCTGTTGCAAACTGAACTCCAGATATATATATGGGGAGGTACTAAGCTCCAACTCGGTTTTATACTGAAAAATGAAGGAACTTGTAACCGGCATTGGGAAACTGACTGAGAATCCAGAGTAAAATTTCCCCTGTAAACCATTCCATTTTTTCTAGATGAATGAATGTTTGTCCACATGCTCAGTTTAGAGTGATAACTGTGTGTGAAATCCGTCCTTCACCTAGCTTGTTGGGAACACAAAAGTACTTTTCAGTAGCAAACTACACCCATACATATATATGGGGAGGCACCAGCTCCAACTCGGTTTTACAGTGAAAACTGCAGGAACTTCATACCGGCAGTAGGAAACAGACTGAGAAACCAGAGTAAATGTTTCTCCTGCAACCCTTTTCCTTTGTGCTAAATGTACGAACGTCTCACCACATGCTCATTTCTGAGCGATAAGTGTGTGTGAAAGCCGGCCTTCACCTATCTTGTTGGGAACACAAAGTTTCTTTTCAGTTGCAAACTACACTCCATACATATATATGATGTTGTACTAGCTCCAACTCGGTTTTACAGGGAAAACTGCAGTAACTTAAATCGGCACTAGGAAACAGACTGAGAAACCAGAGAAAAAGTTTCTCCTGCAAACCGTTCCCATTGTTCTAGCTGAACGAACGTTTCACCACATGCTCAGTTCTGAGAGATAGGTGTGTGTGAAAGCCGTTTTTCACCTAGCTTGTTGGGAACACAAAGTTACTATTCAGTTGCAAACTACACTTCATACATATATATGGGGAAGTACTACATCCAACTCGGTTTTACAGTGAAAACTGCTGGAACTTCAAACCGGCACTAGGAAACAGACTGAGAAACCAGAGTAAAATTTCCCCAGCAACCCGTTCCCTTTGTGCTAGATGAACGAACGTCTGACCACATGCTAAATTCTGAGACATAAGTTTGTGTGAAAGCCGTCCTTCACCAACTTGTTGGGAACACAAAGTTTGTTTTCTGTTGCAAACTACACTCCATAAATTTATATGAGGAAATACTAGCTCAAACTCGGTTTTACAGAGAAAACTGCAGGAACTTCAAACAGGCACTAGGAAACAGACTGAGTACCCAGAGTATAATTTCCCCAGCAAACCTTTCCCTTTGTGCTAGATGAACGAACGTCTTTCCACTTGCTCAGTTCTGAGCTATAAGTGTGTGTGAAAGCCATGCTTCAAATAGCTTGTTGGGAACACAATTTTTCTATTAAGTTGCCAACTAACTCCATACATATATATTGGGAGATAGAAGTTCCAACACGGTTTTACAATGAAATCTGCAGGAACTTCAAACCGGCACTAGGAAACAGACTGAGAAACCAGAGTAAAAGTTTCCCCTGACACCCGTTCCGTTTGTGCTACATGAACGAACGTCTCTGCCCATGCTCATTTCTGAGAGATATGTGTGTGTGAAAGCCGTTTTTCACCTAGCTTGTAGGGAACACAAAGTTTCGTTTCAGTTGCAAACTACAATCCATACATTTTTAAGGGGAAGTAGTAGCTCCAACTCGGTTTTACAGTGAAAAATGCAGGAACTTCAAACCGGCACTAGGAATCAGACTGAGATACTAGAGTAAAATTTCACCTGCAGCCCGTTCTTTTGTGCTAGATGAACGAACGTCACTCCACATCTCAGTTCTGAGTGTTTATTGTGTGTGAAAGCCGTCCTTCACCTAGCTTACTTGGAACACAAAGTTTCACTTCAGTTGCAAACTACATTCCATACATATATATTGGTTAGGTACTAGCTCCAACTCCGTTTTACATTGAAAACTGCAGGAACTTCTAACCGGCACTAGGAAACTTACTGAGAATCCTGAGTAAAGTTTTCTCCTGCAACCTATTCCCTTTGTGCTAGATGTAGGAACGTCTCTCCACATGCTCAGTTCTGAGAGATAATTTGTGTGAAACCGTCCTTCTCCTAGCTTGTTGGGAACACATATTTTCTTTTCAGTTGCTAACTACACTCCATACATTTATATTGGAATGTAGTATCTCCAACTCTTTTTACAATGAAATCTGCAGGAACTGCAAACCGGCACTAGGAAACAGACTGAGAAAACAGAGTAAAAATTTCTCCTATAATCCGTTCCTTTTGTACCAGATGAACGAAGTCTCTACACATGCTCATTTCTGAGAGATAATTGGGTGTGAAAGCCGTCCTTCACCTTGCTTGTTGGGAACACAAAGTTTGTTTTCAGTTGCAAACTACACTCCATACATATGTACGGGGAGTTACAACCTCCAACTCGGTTTTACAGTGAAAACTGCTGGAACTTCAAACCGGCACTATGAAACAGACTGAGAAACCAGAGTAAAATTTCCCCAGCAACCCGTTCCCTTTGTGCTAGATGAAGGAACGTCTGACCACATGCTAAGTTCTGAGAAATAAGTGTGTGTGAAAGCCGTCCTTCACCAACTTGTTGGGAACACAAACTTTGTTTTCTGTTGCAAACTACACTCCATACATATATATGAAGATGTACTAGCTCCAACTCGGTTTTACAGTGATAACTGCAGGAAATTCAAAGCGGCACTAGGAAAAAGACTGAGTACCCAGAGTAAAATTTCCCCAGCAAACCTTTCCCTTTTTGCTAGATGAACGAACGTCTTTCCACTTGCTCAGTTCTGAGATATAAGTGTGTGTGAAAGCCATGCTTCAACTAGCTTGTTGGGAACACAAATTTTCTTTTAAGTTGCCAACTACACTCCATACATATATATTGGGAGATAGAAGTTCCAAATCGGTTTTACAATGAAATCTGCAGGAACTTCAAACCGGCACTAGGAAACAGACTGAGAAACCATAGTAAAAGTTTCTCCTGCAACCCGTTCCATTTGTGCTAGAGAATCGAACGAATCCCCACATGATCAGTTCTGAGAGATAATATTTGTGAAACCGTCCTTCAACTAGCTTGTTGGGAACACAAATTTTTTTTCATTTGCAAACTGCACTCCATACATATATATGGGGAAGTACTAGCTCCAACATAATTTGACAGTGATAACTGCAGATTATTCAAACTGGCACTAGGAAACAGACTGAGAAACTAGAGTGAAAGTTTCTCCTGCAAATCTTTCCCATTGTGCTTGTTGAACGAAATTCTCACCACATGCTCAGTTCTGAGAGATAAGTGTGTGTGAAAGCCGTTATTCACCTAGCTTGTTTGGAACACAGAGTTACTTTTCAGTTGCAAACTACACTCCATACATATATATGGGGAGGTACTAGCTCCAACTCGGTTTTACAGTGAAAACTGCAGGAACTTGAAACCGGCACTAGGAATCAGACTGAGAAACCAGAGTAAAATTTCACCTGCAACCCGTTCCATTTGTGCTAGATGTACGAATGTCACTCCACATTCTCTGTTCTGAGAGACATTTGTGTGTGAATGCCTTCCTTCACATATCTTGTTGGGAAGACAAAGTTTTGATTCAGTAGCAAATTACACTCCATACATACATATGGGGTGGTACAATCTCCAACTCGGTTTTACAGTGAAAACTGCAGGAAATGCCAACCGGCACTATGAAACAGACTGAGAAACCAGATTAAAAGTTTCACCTTCAACCCGTTCCCTTTGTGCTAGATGAACGAACGTCTCTTCACATGCTCAGTTTTGAGAGAAAACTGTGTGTGAATGCCGTCCTTCTCCTAGCTTGTTGGGAACACAAAGTTTTTTTACATTTTGAAACTACACTCCACACATATATATGAAGATGTACTAGCTCCAACTCGGTTTTACAGTGTAAACTGTAGTAACTTAAACCGGCACTAAGAAACAAACTGAGAAACCTGTGTAAAAGTTTCTCCTGCAACCCGTTCCCTTTTAGCTAGATGAACGAACGTGTCTCCACATGCTCATTTCTGAGAGATAAGTGTGTGTGAAAGCCGTACTTCACCCTGCTTGTTGGGAACACAAAGTTACATTTCAGTTGCTAATTACACTCCATACATATATAAGGGAAGGTACTAGCTCCAACTCGTTTTTACAGTGAAAACTGCTGGAATTTCAAACCGGTACTAGGAAACAGTCTGAGAAACCAGAGTAAAATTTCCCCATCAAACCGTTCCCTTTGTGGTAAATGAACGAACGTCTGTCCACATGCTCAGTTCTGAGTGAGAATTGTGTCTGGAAGCCGTCCTTCACCTAGCTTGTTGGGAACGCAAAGTTTCTTTTCAGTTGCCAACTACAATCCATACATCTATATTGGTAGGTAGTAGCTCCAACTCGGTTTTACAATTAAATCTGCAGGAACTCCAACCGGAACTAGGAAACGGACTTAGAAACCAGAGTAAAAGTTTCTCATGCAACCCGTTCCCTTTGTGCTAAATGAACGAACGTCTGTCCACATGCTCAGTTCTGAGAGATAAGTGTGTGTGAAAGCCGTTCTTCACCTAGCTTGTTGGGAACACAAAGTTTGTTTTCAGGTGCAAACTACACTCCGTACATATACATGGTCAGGTTCTAACTCCAACTCGGTTTTATAGTGATAATTGCAGGCACTTCAAACCGGCACTAGGAAACAGACTGAGAAACCAGAGTAAAAATTTCCCCATCAACCCGTTACCTTTGTGCCAGATGAACGAAGTCTCTCCACATGCTCAGTTCTGAGAGATAATTGGGTGTGAAAGCCATCATTCACACCGCTTGTTGGGAACTCAAAGTTTGTTTTCTGTAGCAAACTACACTCCATACATATGTACGGGGAGTTACAAGCTCCAACTCAGTTTTACAGTGAAAAATGCAGGAAATTCATACCGGCACTAGGAAACAGACTGAGAAAACAGAGTAAAAATTTCCCCATCAACCCGTTCCATTTGTGCTAGATGAAAGAAAGACTCTCCACATGCTCAGTTCTGAGAGATAAATGTGTGTGAATGCAGACCTTCACCTAGCTTGTTGGGAACACAAAGTTTGTTTTCAGGTGCAAACTACACTCTGTACATATACATGGTCAGGTACTAACTCCAACTCGATTTTACAGTGAAAATTGCAGGCCCTTCAAACCAGCACTAGGAAACAGACTGAGAAACCAGAGTAAAAGTTTCTCCTGAAACCCATTCCGTTTGTGCTAGAGAATCGAACAACTCCCCACATGCTCAGTTCGGAGAGATAATGTGTGTGAAACCGTCCTTCAAGTAGCTTGTTGGGAACACAATTTTTCTTTTCATTTGCTAACTGCACTCCATACAAATGTATGGGGAAGTACTAGCTCCAACATAATTTCACAGTGAAAACTGCAGATTCTTCAAACCGGCACTAGGAAACAGACTGAGAAACCCGAGCGAAAGTTTCTCCTGCAACACTTTCCCATTGTGCTTGTGAACGAACGTCTCACCACATGCTCAGTTCTGAGAGATATATGTGTGTGAAAGCCGTTTTTCACCTAGCTTGTTTGCAACAAAAAGTTACTTTTCAATTGCAAACTACACTCCATACATATATATGGGGAGGAACTATATCTTACTCTGTTTTTGAGTGAATACTGCAGGAACTTCAAACCGGCAGTAGGAAACAGACTGAGAAACCAGAGTAAATGTTTCTCCTGCAACCCTTTTCCTTTGTGCTAAATGTACGAACGTCTCACCACATGCTCATTTCTGAGAGATAAATGTGTGTGAAAGCCGGCCTTCACCTATCTTGTTGGGAACACATTGTTTCTTTTCAGGTGCAAACTACACTCCAAACATATATATGATGTTGTACTAGCTCCAACTCTGTTTTACTGGGAAAACTGCAGTAACTTAAATCAGCACTAGGAAACAGACTGAGACACGAGAGAAGTAGTTTCTCCTGCAAACCGTTCACATTGTTCAAGCTGAACGAACGTTTCACCACATGTTCAGTTCTGAGAAATAGGTGTGTGTTAAAGCCATTTTTACCTAGCTTGTTGGGAACACAAAGTTACTTTTCAGTTGCATACTACACTCCATACATATATATGGGGAGGTACTAGTTCCAAATCGGTTTTACAGTGAAAACTGCAGGAACTTCAAACCGGCACTAGGAAATAGACTGAGTACACAAAGTAAAATTTCCCCAGCAAAACTTTCCCTTTGTGCTAGATGAACGAACGTGTTTTCACTTGCTCCGTTCTGAGATATAAGTGTGTGTGAAAGCCATGCTTCAACTAGCTTGTTGGGAACACAAATTTTCTTTTAAGTTGCCAACTACACTCCATACATATATATTGGGAGATAGAATTTCCAACTCGGTTTTACAATGAAATCTGCAGGAACTTCAAACCGGCACTAGGAAACAGACTGAGAATCCAGAGTAAAAGTTTCTCCTGCAACCCGTACAGTTTGTGCTAGAGAATCGAACAACACCCCACATGCTCAGTTCTGAGAGATAATTTTTTGAAACCGTCCTTCAACTAGCTTGTTGGGAACACAAATTTTCTATTCATTTGTAAACTGCCCTCCATACATTTATACGGGGAATTACTAGCTCCAACATAATTTGACAGTGAAAACTGCAGATTCTTCAAACCGGCACTAGGAAACAGACTGAGATACCAGAGTGAAAGTTTCTCCTGCAACACTTTCCCTTTGTGTTTGTTGAACGAACGTCTCACCACATGCTCAGTTCTGAGAGATAAGTGTGTGTGAAAGCCGTTTTTCAACTAGCTTGTTTGGAACACAGAGTTACTTTTCAGTTGCAAATTACACTCCATATATATACATGGGGAGGTAGTGGCTCCAACTCGGTTTTACAGTGAAAACTGCAGGAACTTGAAACCGGCACTAGGAATCATACTGAGAAACCAGAGTAAAATTTCACCTGCAACCGTTCCATTTTTGCTAGATGAACGAAGTCTCTACACATGCTCAGTTCTGAGATAATTGGCTGTGAAAGCCGTCCTTCACCTTGCTTATTGGGAACACAAAGTTTGTTTTCAGTTGCAAACTACACTCCATACATATGTACGGGGAGTTACAACCTCCAACTCGGTTTTACAGTGAAAACTGCTGGAACTTCAAACCGGCACTAGGAAACAGACTGAGAAACCAGAGTAAAATTTCCCCAGCAACTCGTTCCCTTTGTGCTAGATGAACGAACGTCACTCCACATTCTCTGTTCTGATAGACAATTGGGTGTGAATGCCGTCCTTCACCTATCTTGTTGGGAACACAAAGTTTTGATTCAGTTGCTAATTACACTCCATACATACATATGGTGTGGTACAATCTCCAACTCGGTTTTACAGTGAAAACTGCAGGAAATTCTAACCGGCACTATGAAACAGACTGATAAACCAGATTAAAATTTCACCTTCAACCCGTTCCCTTTGTGATAGATGAACGAACGTCTGTCCACATGCTAAATTCTGAGACATAATTGTGTGTGAAAGCCGTCCTTCACCTAGCCTGTTGGGAACACAAAGTTTGTTTTCTGTTGCAAACTACACTCCATAAAGTTATATGGGGAGGTACTAGCTCCAACTCGGTTTTACAGTGAAAACTGCAGGAACTTCAAACCGGCACTAGGAAACAGACTGAGTACCCAGAGTAAAACTTTCCCAGCAAACCTTTCCCTTTGTGCTAGATGAACGAACGTCTTCCCACTTGCTCAGTTGTGAGAGATAAATGTGTGTGAAAGCCAACCTTCACTAGCTTGTTGGGAACACAATTTTCTTTTAAGTTGCCAACTTCAATCCATACATATATATTGGGAGATAGAAGTTCCAACTCGGTTTTACAATGAAATCTGCAGGAACTTCATACCGGCACTAGAAACAGACTGGGAAACCAGAGTAAAAGTTTCTCCTGCTACCCGTTCCGTTTGTGCTACATGAACGAACGTCTGTGCCCATGCTCAGTTCTGAGAGATAAGTGTGTGTGAAAGCCGTTTTTCAACTAACTTGTAGGGAACACAAAGTTTCATTTCAGTTGCAAACTACACTCCATACATTTATAAGGGGAAGTAGTAGCTCCAACATAATTTGACAGTGAAAACTGTAGATTCTTCAAAACGGCACTAGGAAACAGACTGAGAACCCAGAGGGAAAGTTTCTTCTGCAACCACTTCCATTTTTGCTAGATGAACGAACGTCTCTCCACATACTCAGTTCTGAGAGATAAGTGTGTGTGAAAGTCGTCTTTCACATAGCTTGTTGGGAAAACAATGTTTCTTTTCAGTTGCAAACTACACTCCGTACTTATATATGGGTAGCTACAAGCTCCAACTCGGTTTTACAGTGAAAACTGCAGTAACTTCAAACCGGCACCAGGATGAAGACTGAGAAACCAGTGTAAAATTTTTCCTGCAACCCATTCCCTTTGTGCTAGATGAACGAAGGTCTCTCCTCATGCTCAGTTCTGAGAGATAAGAGTGTGTGAAAGCTGTCCTTCACCTATCTTGTTTGGAACACAACGTTTCTTTTTAGTTGCAAACTACACTCCTTTTAAATATATGGGGTGGTACCAACTCCACCTCGTTTTTTCAGTGAAAACTGCAGGAACTTCAAACCTGCACTAGGAAACAGATAGAGAAACCAGAGTAAAATTTCTCCTGCAACACGTTCCCTTTGTGCTACATGAAAGAACGTCTCTTCACATGCTCAGTTTTGAGAGAAAAGTGTGTGTGAATGCCGTCCTTTACCTAGCTTGTTTGTAACACAAAGTTTTTTTACAGTTTGAAACTACACTCCATACATATATATGAAGATGTACTAGCTCCAACTCGGTTTTACAGTGAAAACTGCTGGAATTTCAAACCGGTACTAGGAAACAGTCTGAGAAACCAGAGTAAAATTTCCCCAGCAAACCGTTCCCTATGTGGTAAATGAACGAATGTCTGTCCACATGCTCAGTTCTGAGTGAGAATTGTGTCTGAAAGCCGTCCTTCACAGAGCTTGTTGGGAACGCAAAGTTTCTTTTAGGTTGCCAACTACAATCCATGCATCTATATTGGTATGTAGTAGCTCCAACTCGGTTTTATAATTAAATCTGCAGGAACTCCAACCGGAACTAGGAAACAGAGTTAGAAACCAGAGTAATAGTTTCTCATGCAAACCATTCCCTTTGTGCTAAATGAACGAACGTCTGTCCACATGTTCAGTTCTGAGAGATAAGAGTGTGTGAAAGCCGTCCTTCACCTAGCTTGTTGGGAACACAAAGTTTGTTTTCAGGTGCAAACTACTCTCCGTACATATATATGGTGAGGTACTAACTCCAACTCGATTTTACAATGAAATCTGCAGGAACTTCAAACCGGCACTAGGAAACAGACTGAGAAACTAGAGTAAAAGTTTCTACTATAATCCGTTCCATTTGTGCCAGATGAACGAAGTCTCTCCACATGCTCCGTTCTGAGAGATAATTGGGTGTGAAAGCCGCCTTCACCCAGCTTGCTGGGAACTCAAAGTTTGTTTTCTGTTGCAAACTACACTCCATACATATGTACGGGGATTTACAAGCTCCAACTCTGTTTTACAGTGAAAAATGCAGGAACTTCAAACAGGCACTAGGAAACAGACTGAGAAACCAGAGTAAAAGTTTCTCCATCAACCCGTTCCATTTGTGCTAGATGAACGAATGTCTTTCCACTTGCTCAGTTCTGAGATATAAATGTGTGTGAAAGCCATGCTTCAACTAGCTTGTTGGGAACACATATTTTCTTTTAATTTGCCAACTACACTCCATACATATATATTGGGAGATAGAAGTTCCAACACTTTTTTACAATGAAATTTGCAGGAACTTCAAACCGGCAATAGGAAACAGACTGAGAAACCAGAGTAAATGTTTCTCCTGCAACCCTTTCCGTTTGTGCTAGAGAATCGAACGACTCCCCTCATGCTCAGTTCTGAGAGATAATGTTTTTGAAACCGTCTTTCAACTAGCTTGTTGTGAACACAAATTTTCTTTCCATTTGCAAACTGCACTCCATACATATATATGGGGAAATACTAGCTCCAAAATAGCTTGACAGTGAAAACTGCAGATTCTTCAAACCGGCCCTAGGAAACAGACTGAGAAACCAGAGTGAAAGTTTCTCCTGTAACACGTTCCAATTTTGCTTGTTGAACTAACGTCTATGCACATGCTCAGTTCTGAGAGATATGTGTGTGTGAAAACCGTTTTTCACCTAGTTTGTTTGGAACACAAAGTTACTTTTAGTTGCAAACTACACTCCATACATATATAAGGGGAGGTACTAGCTCCAACTCGGTTTTACAGTGAAAACTGCAGGAACTTCAAACAGGCACTAGGAATCAGACTGAGAATCCAGAGTAAAATTTCACCTGCAACCCGTTCCATTTGTGCTAGATGAACGAACGTCACTCCACATTCTCTGTTCTGAGAGACAATTGGGTGTGAATGCCGTCCTTAACCTATCTTGTTGGGAAGACAAAGTTTGGATTCAGTTGCAAATTACACTCCATACATACATATGGGTTGGTACAATCTCCAACTCGGTTTTACAGTGAAAACTGCAGAAAATTCTAACCGGCACTATGAAACAGACAAAGAAAGCAGATTAAAAATTTCACCTTCAACCCGTTCCCTTTGTGATATATGAACGAACGTCTGTCCACATGCTAACTTCTGAGACATAAGTGTGTGTGAAAGCCGTCCTTCACCTATCTTGTTGGGAACACAGAGTTTGTTTTCTGTTGCAAACTACACTCCATAAAGTTATATGGGGAGGTACTAACTCCAACTCGGTTTTACAGTGAAAACTGCAGGAAACTCAAACCGGCACTAGGAAACAGACTGAGTACCCAGAGTAAAATTTCCCCAGCAAACCTTTCCCTTTGTGCTAGATGAACGAACGTCTTCCCACTTGCTCAGTTTTGAGAGATAAATGTGTGTGAAAGCCAACCTTCACTAGCTTGTTTGCAACACAAATTTTCTTTTAAGTTGCCAACTACACTACATACATATATATTGGGAGATAGAAGTTCCAACACGGTGTTACAATGAAATCTGCAGGAACTTCAAACTGGAACTAGGAAACAGACTGAGAAACCAGAGTAAAAATTTCTCCTGCTACCCGTTCAGTTTGTGCTACATGAACGAACGTCTGTGCCCATGCTCAGTTCTGAGAGATAAGTGTGTGTGAAAGCCGTTTTTCACCTAGCTTGTAGGGAACACAAAGTTTCGTTTCAGTTGGAAACTACACTCCCTACATTTATAAGGGGAAGTAGTAGCTCCAACGTAATTTGACAGTGAAAACTGCAGATTCTTCAAAACGGCACTAGGAAACAACCTGAGAACCCAGAGGTAAAGTTTCTCCTGCAACCACTTCCATTTGTGCTAGATGAACGAAAATCACTCCACATGCTAAGTTCTGAGAGATAAGTGTGTGTGAAAGTTGTCCTTCACATAGCTTGTTGGGAAAACAATGTTTCTTTTCAGTTGCAAACTACACTCCATACATATATATGGGTAGGTACAAGCTCCAACTCGGTTTTACAGTGAAAACTGCAGGAACTTCAAACCGGCACCAGAATGAAGACTGAGAAACCAGTGTAAAATTTCTCCTGCAACCCGTTCCATTTGTTATAGATGAAGGAAAGTCTCTCCTGATGCCCATTTCTGAGAGATAAGAGTGTGTGAAAGCTGTCCTTCACCTATCTTGTTTGGAACACAACGTTTCTTTTTAGCTGCAATCTACACTACTTTTATATATATGGGATGGTACCAGCTCCACCTCGGTTTTTCAGTGAAAACTGCAGGAACTTCAAACCGGCACTAGGAAACAGATAGAGAAACCCGAGTAAAATTTCCCCGGCAACAAGTTCCCATTATGCTACATGAAAGAACGTCTCTTCACATGCTCAGTTTTGAAAGAAAACTGTGTGTGAATGCCGTACTTTACCTAGCTTTTTGGGAACACAAAGTTTTTTTACAGTTTGAAACCACACTCCATACATATATATGAAGATGTACTAGCTCCAACTCGGTTTTACAGTGTAAACTGCAGTAATTTAACCTGGCACTAAGAAACAAACTGAGAAACCTGTGTAAAAGTTTCTCCTGCAACCCGTTCCCTTTTAGCTAGATGAACGAACGTGTCTCCACATGCTCATTTCTGAGAGATAAGTGTGTGTGAAAGCCGTACTTCACCCTGCTTGTTGGGAACACAAAGTTACATTTCAGTTGCTAATTACACTCCATACATATATAAGGGAAGGTACTAGCTCCAACTCGTTTTTACAGTGAAAACTGCTGGAATTTCAAACCGGTACTAGGAAACAGTCTGAGAAATCAGAGTAAAATTTCCCCATCAAACCGTTCCCTATGTGGTAAATGAACGAACGTCTGTCCACATGCTCAGTTCTGAGTGAGAAGTGTGTCTGAAAGCCGTCCTTCACCTAGCTTGTTGGGAACGCAAAGTTTCTTTTCAGTTGCCAAATACAATCCATACATCTATATTGGTTGGTAGTAGCTCCAAATCGATTTTACAATTAAATCTGCAGGAACTCTATCCGGTACTAGGAAACGGACTTATAAACCGGAGTAAAAGTTTCTCATGCAACCCGTTCCCTTTGTGCTAAATGAACGAACGTCTGTCCACATGCTCAGTTCTGAGAGATAAGTGTGTGTGAAAGCCGTCCTTCACCTAGCTTGTTGGGAACACAAAGTTTGTTTTCAGGTGCAAACTACACTCCTTACATATACATGGTGAGGTAGTAACTCCAACTCGGTTTTACAGTGAAAATTGCAGGCACTTCAAACCAGCACTAGGAAACAGACTGAGAAACCAGAGTAAAAATTTCTCCTATAATCCGTTCCCTTTGTGCAAGATGAACGAAGTCTCTCCACATGCTCAGTTCTGAGAGATAATTGGGTGTGAAAGCCGTTCTTCAAACAGCTTGTTGGGAACTCAAAGTTTGTTTTCTGTTGCAAACTACACTCCATACATATGTACGGGGAGTTACAAGCTCCAACTCGGTTTTACAGTGAAAACTGCAGGAAGTTCAAACCGGCACTAGGAAACAGTCTGATAAACCAGAGTAAAATTTTCTCCATCAACCCGGTCCCTTTGTGCTAGATGAAAGAAAGACTTTCCACATGCTAAGTTCTGAGAGATAAATGTGTGTGAATGCAGTCCTTCACCTAGCTTGTTGGGAACACAAAGTTTGTTTTCATGTGCAAACTACCCTCCGTACATATACATTGTGAGGTACTAATTCCAACTCGGTTTTACAGTGAAAATTGCAGGCACTTCAAACCGGCACTAGGAAACAGACTGAGAAACCAGAGTAATAGTTTCTCCTGCAACACGTTCCGTTTGTGCTAGAGAATCGAACAACTCCCCACATGCTCAGTTCTGAGAGATAATGTGTGTGAAACCGTCCTTCAAGTAGCTTGTTGGAAACACAAATTTTCTTTTCATTTGTAAACTGCACTCCATACATATATATGGGGAATTACTAGCTCCAACATAATTTGACAGTGAAAACTGCAGATTCTTCAAACCGGCACTAGGAAACAGACTGAGAAACCAGAGTGAAAGTTTCTCCTGAAACACTTTCCCTTTGTGCTTGTTGAAGGAACGTCTCACCACATTCTCTGTTCTGAGAGATAAGTGTGTTTGAAAGCCGTTTTTCACCTAGCTTGTTTGGAACACAGAGTTACTTTTCAGTTGCAAATTACACTCCATATATATATATGGGGAGGTAGTGGCTCTAACTAGGTTTTACAGTGAAAACTGCAGGAACTTCAAACCGGCACTAGGAATCAGACTGAGAATGCAGAGTAAAATTTCACCTGCAACCGTTCCATTTGTGCTAGATGAACGAACGTCACTCCACATTCTCTGTTCTGAGAGACAATTGTGTGTGAATGCCGTCCTTCACCTATCTTGTTGGGAAGACAAAGTTTTGATTCAGTTGCAAATTACACTCCATACATACATATGGGTTGGTACAATCTCCAACTAGGTTTTACAGTGAAAACTGCAGGAAATTCAAACCGGCACTATGAAACATACTGAGAATCCCAATTAAAAGTTTCACCTTCAACCCGTTCCCTTTGTGCTACATGAACGAACGTCTGTCCACATGCTAAGTTCGGAGACATAAGTGTGTGTGAAAGCCGTCCTTCACCTAGCTTGTTGGGAACACAAAGTTTGTATTCTGTTGCAAACTACACTCCATACATATATATGGGGAGGTAGTAGCTCCAACTTGGTTTTACAGTGAAAACTGCAGGAGCTTCAAACTGGCACTAGGAAACAGACTGAGTACCCAGAATAAAATTTCCCCAGCAAATCTTTCCCTTTGTGCTAGATGAACGAACGTCTTCCCACTTGCTCAGTTTTGAGAGATAATTGTTTGTGAAAGCCATCCTTCAACTAGCTTGTTGGGAACACAAATTTTCTTTTAAGTTTCCAAATACACTCAACATATATATTGGGAGATAGAAGTTCCAACACTGTTTTACAATGAAATCTGCAGGAACTTCAAACCGGCACTAGGAAACAGACTGAGAAACCAGAGTAAAAATTTCTCCTGCTACCCGTTCCTTTTGTGCTACATGAACGAACGTTTGTGCCCATGCTCAGTTCTGAGAGATAAGTGTGTGTGAAAGCCGTTTTTCACATAGCTTGTTGTGAACACAAAGTTTGTTTTCTGTTGCAAACTACACTCCATAATTTTATATGGGGAGGTAGTAGCTCCAACTCGGTTTTACTGTGAAAACTGCACGAACTTCAAACCGGCACCAGGATGAAGACTGAGAAACCAGTGTAAAATTTCTCCTGCAACCTGTTCCCTTTGTGCTAGATGAACGAACGTCTCTCCTCATGCTCAGTTCTGAGAGATAAGAGTGTGTGAAAGCTGTCCTTCACCAATCTTTTTTGGAACACAACGTTTCTTTTTAGTTGCAAACTACAATCCTTTTATATATATGGGGTGGTACCAGCTCCACCTTGGTTTTTCAGTGAAAACTGCAGAAACTTCAAACCAGCACTACGAAACAGATAGAGAAACCAGAGTAAAATTTCTCCTGCAACCCGTTCCATTTGTGCTAGATGAACGAACGTCACTCCACATTCTCTGTTCTGAGAGACAATTGTGTGTGAATGCCGTCCTTCACCTATCTTGTTGGGAAGACAAAGTTTTGATTCAGTTGCAAATTACACTCCATACATACATATGTGTTGGTACAATCTCCAACTCGGTTTTACATTGAAAACTGCAAGAAATTCAAACCGGCACTATGAAACAGACAGGGAAACCAGATTAAAAGTTTCACCTTCAACTCGTTCCCTTTGTGCTAGATGTAGGAACGTCTCTCCACATGCTCATTTCTGAGAGATAATGTATGTGAAACCGTCCTTCTCCTAGCTTGTTGGGAACACAAAGTTTCTTTTAAGTTGACAAACACACTCCATACATATATATGGGGTGGTACTTGGTCCGCTCGGTTTTACACTGAAAACTGCAGGAACTTCAAGCCGGCACTAGGAAACATGCTGAGAAACCAGAGAAAATGTTTCTCCTGCAACCCTATCCCTTTGTGCTACATGAATGAACGTCTCTCCTCATGTTCAGTTCTGAGAGATAATGTGTGTGAAAGCCGTCCTTAACATAGCTTGTTTGGAACACAAAGTTTCTGTTCTGTTGCAAACTGAATTCCATATATATATATGGGGAGGTACTAGCTCCAACTCGGTTTTACACTGAAAACTGTAGGAACTTCTAACCGGCACTAGTAAACTGACTGATAATCTAGAGTAAAATTTCCCCAGTAACCAGTTCCCTTTTTGCTAGATAAATGAATGTTTGTCCACATGCTCAGTTTAGAGTGATAACTGTGTGTGAAAGCCGTCCTTCACCTAGCTTGTTGGGAACACAAAGTTACTTTTCAGTAGCAAACTACACCCATACATATTTATGGGGAGGCACCAGCTCCAACTCGGTTTTACAGTGAAAACTGCAGGAACTTCAAACCGGCAGTAGGAAACAGACTGAGAAACCAGAGTAAATGTTTCTCCTGCAACAATTTTCCTTTGTGCTAAATGTACGAACGTCTCACCACATACTCATTTCTGAGAGATAAGTGTGTGTGAAAGCCTTCCTTCACCTATCTTGTTTGGAACACAAAGTTTCTTTTCAGTTGCAAACTACACTCCGTACATATATATGATGATGTACTAGCTCCAACTCTGTTTTACAGGGAAAACTGCAGTAACTTAAATCGGCACTAGGAAACAGACTGAGAAACCAGAGAAAAAGTTTCTCTTGCAAACAGTTCCCATTGTTCTAGCTGAACGAACGTCTCTCCACATGCTCAGTTCTGAGAGATAAATTTGTGTGAAAGCTGTCCTTCACCTAGCTTGTTAGGAACACAAAGTTCCATTTCAGTTACAAACTACACTCCATACATATATATGTGCAGGTACTAGATCCAAATCGGTTTTACAGTGAAAACTGCAGGAATTTCAAACCGGCACTAGGAAACAGACTGAGTATCCAGAGTAAAATTTCCCCAGCAATCCTTTCCCTTTGTGCTTGATGAACGAACGTCTGTCCACCTGCTGAGTTCTGAGACATAAGTGTGTGTGAAAGCAGTCCTTCACCAACTTGTTGGGAACACAAATTTTCTTTTCTTTTGCATACTACACTCCATAATTTATATGGGGAGGTACTATCTTCAACTCTTTTTTACAGTGAAAACTGCAGGAACTTCAAACCGGCACTAGGAAACAGGCTGAGAAACCAGAGTAAAAGTTTCTCCTGCAACCCGTTCACATTATGCTAGATGTAGGAACGTCTCTCCACATGCTCAGTTCTGAGAGATTCTGTGTGTGAAACCGTCCTTCTCCTAGCTTGTTGGGAACACAAATTTTCTTTTAAGTTGCCAACTACACTCCATACATATATATTGGGAGATAGAAGTTCCAACTCGGTTTTACAATGAAATCTGCAGGAACTTCAAACCGGCACTAGGAAACAGACTGAGAATCCAGAGTAAAAGTTTCTCCTGCAACCCGTTCCCTTTGTGGTACATGAACGAACGTCTGTGCCCATGCTCTGTTCTGAGAGATAAGTGTGTGTGAAAGCCGAACTTCACTGAGCTTGTAGGGTACACAAAGTATCATTTTAGATGCAAACTACACTCCATATATTTATATGGGTAGGTAGTATCTCCAACACGGTTTTTCAGTGAAAACTGCAGGAACTTCAATCCGGCACTAGGAAATAGAATGAGAAACCAGAGAAAAATTTTCTCCTGCCACCCTTTCCATTTGTGCTAGATGAACGAACGTGTCTCCACATGCTCAGTTCTGAGAGATAAGTGTGTGTGAAAGTCGTCCTTCACATAGCTTGTTGGGAACACAAAGTTTCTTTTCAGTTGCAAACTACACTCCATAAATATAAATGGGGAGGTACCAACTCCACCTCTGTTTTTCAGTGAAAACTGCAGGAACTTCAAACCGGCACTAGGAAACAGACTGAGAAACCAGAGTAAAAGTTTCTCCTGCAATGCTTTCCCTTTGTGGTAGATGTAGGAACGTCTGTACACATGCTCAGTTCTGAGAGATAATGTGTGTGAAACCATGCTTCACCTAGCTTGTTGGGAACACAAAGTATGTTTTCATGTGCAAACTACACTCCGTATATATACATGGTGAGGTACTAACTCCAAGTCGATTTTACAGTGAAAATTGCAGGCACTTCAAACCGGCACTAGGAAACAGACTGAGAAACCAAAGTAAAAATTTCTCCTATAATCCGTTCCCTTTGTGCCAGATGAACAAATTCTCTCCACATGCTCAGTTCTGAGTGATAATTGGTTGTGAAAGCCGTACTTCACCTTGCTTGTTGGGAACACAAAGTTTGTTTTCTGTTGCAAACTACACTCCATACATATATATGATGTTGTACTAGCTCAAACTCTGTTTTACAGGGAAAACTGCTGTAACTTTAATCGGTACTAGGAAACAGACTGAGAAACCAGAGAAAAAGTTTCTCCTGCAAACCGTTCCCATTGTTCTAGCTGAACGAACGTTTCACAACATGCTCTGTTTTGAGAGATAAGTGTGTGTGAAAGCCATTCTTCAACAACTTGTTGGGAACACAAAGTTTGTTTTCTGTTGCAAACTACACTCCATAAAATTATATGAGGAAGTACTAGCGCCAACTCTGTTTTACAGTGAAAACTGCAGGAACTTCAACCCGGCACTAGGAAACAGACTGAGTACCCAGAGTATAATTTCCCCAGCAAACCTTTCTCTTTGTGCTAGATGAACGAACGTCTTTCCACTTGCTCAGTTCTGAGATATATAAGTGTGTGAAAGCCGTGCTTCAAATAGCTTGTTGGGAACACAAATTTTCTTTTAAGTTGCCAACTATACTCCATGCATGCATATTGGGAGATAGAAGTTCCAACACGATTTTACAAAGAAATCTGCAGGAACTTCAAACTTGCACTAGGAACAGACTGAGAAACTAGAGTAAAAGTTTCCCCTCCACCCGTTCCGTTTGTGCTACATGAACGAACGTCTCTGCACATGCTCATTTCTGAGAGATAAGTGTGTGTAAAATCCGTTTTTCATCTAGCTTGTAGGGAACACAAAGTTTCGTTTCAGTTGCAAACTACACTCCATACATTTATAAGGGGAAGTAGTAGCTCCAACTCGGTTTTACAGTGAAAACTGCAGGAACTTCAAACCGGCACTAGGAATCAGACTGAGATACTAGAGTAAAATTTCACCTGCAGCCCGTTCTTTTGTGCTAGATGAACGAACGTCACTCCTCATCTCAGTTCTGAGTGTTTATTGCATGTGAAAGCCGTCCTTCACCTAGCTTACTTGGAACACAAAGTTCACTTCAGTTGCAAACTACATTCCATACATATATATTCGTTAGGTACTAGCTCCAACTCCGTTTTACATTGAAAACTGCTAGAACTTAAAACCGGCACTAGGAAACTTACCGAGAAACTTGAGTAAAGTGTTCTCCTGCAACCTATTCCCTTTGTGCTAGATGTAGGAACGTCTCTCCACATGCTCAGTTCTGAGAGATAATTTGTGTGAAACCGTCCTTCTCCTAGCTTGTTGGGAACACATATTTTCTTTTCAGTTGCTAACTACACTCCATACATTTATAATCGAATGTAGTAGCTCCAACTCAGTTTTACAATGAAATCTGCAGGAACTTCAAACCAGCACTAGGAAACAGACTGAGAAACCAGAGTAAAAATTTCTCCTATAATCCGTTCCCTTTGTACCAGATGAACGAAGTCTCTACACATGCTCATTTCTGAGAGATAGTTGGGTGTGAAAGCCGTCCTTCACCTTGCTTGTTGGGAACACTAAGTTTGTTTTCATTTGCAAACTACACTACATACATATGTACGGGGAGTTACAACCTCCAACTCGGTTTTACAGTGAAAACTGCAGGAACTTCAAACCGGCACTATGAAAAAGACTGAGAAACCAGAGTAAAAGTTTCTCCTGCAACCCGTTCCCTTTGTGCTAGATGAAAGAAAGTCTCTCCACATGCTCAGTTCTGAGAGATAAATGTGTGTGAAAGCCGTCCTTCACCTAGCTTGTTGGGAACTCAAAGTTTGTTTTCAGTTGCAAACTACACTCCCTACATTTATATGGTGATGTACTAACTCCAAATCTGTTTTACAGGGAAAATTGCAGGCACTTCAAACCGGCAATAGGAAACAGACTGAGAAACCTGAGTAAAAGTTTCTCCTGAAACCCGTTCCGTTTGTGCTAGAGAATTGAACGACTCCCCACATGCTCAGTTCTGAGAGGTAATATGTGTGAAATCGTCCTTCAACTAGGTTGTTGGGAACACAAATTTTCTTTTCATTTGCAAACTGCACTCCATAGATATATATGGGTAAGTACTAGCTCCAACATAATTTGACAGTGAAAACTTCAGATTCTTCAAAACGGCACTAGGAAACAGACTGAGAAACCAGAGGGAAAGTTTCTCGTGCAACACTTTCCCATTGTGCTTGTTCAACGAACGTCTCACCACATGCTCAGTTCTGAGAGATAAGTGTGTGTGAAAGTCGTCCTTCACATAGCTTGTTGGGAACACAAAGTTACTTCTCAGTTGCAAACTACACTCCATACATATATATGGGGAGGTACTAGCTCCAAATCGGTTTTACAGTGAAAACTGCAGGAGCTTCAAACCGGCACTAGGAATGAGACTGAGAAACCAGAGTAAAATTTCACCTGCAACCCGTTCCATTTGTGCTAGATGAACGAACGTCACTCCACATTCTCTGTTCTGAGAGACAATTGTGTGTGAATGCCGTCCTTCACCTATCTTGTTGGGAAGACAAAGTTTTGATTCAGTTGCAAATTACACTCCATACATACATATGTGTTGGTACAATCTCCAACTCGGTTTTACATTGAAAACTGCAAGAAATTCAAACCGGCACTATGAAACAGACAGGGAAACCAGATTAAAAATTTCACCTTCAACTCGTTCCCTTTGTGCTAGATGTAGGAACGTCTCTCCACATGCTCATTTCTGAGAGATAATGTATGTGAAACCGTCCTTCTCCTAGTTTGTTGGGAACACAAAGTTTCTTTTAAGTTGACAAACACACTCCATACATATATATGGGGTGGTACTTGGTCCGCTCGGTTTTACACTGAAAACTGCAGGAACTTCAAGTCGGCACTAGGAAACATGCTGAGAAACCAGAGAAAATGTTTCTCCTGCAACCCTATCCCTTTGTGCTACATGAATGAACGTCTCTCCTCATGTTCAGTTCTGAGAGATAATGTGTGTGAAAGCCGTCCTTAACATAGCTTGTTTGGAACACAAAGTTTCTGTTCTGTTGCAAACTGAATTCCATATATATATATGGGGAGGTACTAGCTCCAACTCGGTTTTACACTGAAAACTGTAGGAACTTCTAACCGGCACTAGTAAACTGACTGATAATCTAGAGTAAAATTTCCCCAGTAACCAGTTCCCTTTTTGCTAGATAAATGAATGTTTGTCCACATGCTCAGTTTAGAGTGATAACTGTGTGTGAAAGCCGTCCTTCACCTAGCTTGTTGGGAACACAAAGTTACTTTTCAGTAGCAAACTACACCCATACATATTTATGGGGAGGCACCAGCTCCAACTCGGTTTTACAGTGAAAACTGCAGGAACTTCAAACCGGCAGTAGGAAACAGACTGAGAAACCAGAGTAAATGTTTCTCCTGCAACAATTTTCCTTTGTGCTAAATGTACGAACGTCTCACCACATACTCATTTCTGAGAGATAAGTGTGTGTGAAAGCCTTCCTTCACCTATCTTGTTTGGAACACAAAGTTTCTTTTCAGTTGCAAACTACACTCCGTACATATATATGATGATGTACTAGCTCCAACTCTGTTTTACAGGGAAAACTGCAGTAACTTAAATCGGCACTAGGAAACAGACTGAGAAACCAGAGAAAAAGTTTCTCTTGCAAACAGTTCCCATTGTTCTAGCTGAACGAACGTCTCTCCACATGCTCAGTTCTGAGAGATAAATTTGTGTGAAAGCTGTCCTTCACCTAGCTTGTTAGGAACACAAAGTTCCATTTCAGTTACAAACTACACTCCATACATATATATGTGCAGGTACTAGATCCAAATCGGTTTTACAGTGAAAACTGCAGGAATTTCAAACCGGCACTAGGAAACAGACTGAGTATCCAGAGTAAAATTTCCCCAGCAATCCTTTCCCTTTGTGCTTGATGAACGAACGTCTGTCCACCTGCTGAGTTCTGAGACATAAGTGTGTGTGAAAGCAGTCCTTCACCAACTTGTTGGGAACACAAATTTTCTTTTCTTTTGCATACTACACTCCATAATTTATATGGGGAGGTACTATCTTCAACTCTTTTTTACAGTGAAAACTGCAGGAACTTCAAACCGGCACTAGGAAACAGGCTGAGAAACCAGAGTAAAAGTTTCTCCTGCAACCCGTTCACATTATGCTAGATGTAGGAACGTCTCTCCACATGCTCAGTTCTGAGAGATTCTGTGTGTGAAACCGTCCTTCTCCTAGCTTGTTGGGAACACAAATTTTCTTTTAAGTTGCCAACTACACTCCATACATATATATTGGGAGATAGAAGTTCCAACTCGGTTTTACAATGAAATCTGCAGGAACTTCAAACCGGCACTAGGAAACAGACTGAGAATCCAGAGTAAAAGTTTCTCCTGCAACCCGTTCCCTTTGTGGTACATGAACGAACGTCTGTGCCCATGCTCTGTTCTGAGAGATAAGTGTGTGTGAAAGCCGAACTTCACTGAGCTTGTAGGGTACACAAAGTATCATTTTAGATGCAAACTACACTCCATATATTTATATGGGTAGGTAGTATCTCCAACACGGTTTTTCAGTGAAAACTGCAGGAACTTCAATCCGGCACTAGGAAATAGAATGAGAAACCAGAGAAAAATTTTCTCCTGCCACCCTTTCCATTTGTGCTAGATGAACGAACGTGTCTCCACATGCTCAGTTCTGAGAGATAAGTGTGTGTGAAAGTCGTCCTTCACATAGCTTGTTGGGAACACAAAGTTTCTTTTCAGTTGCAAACTACACTCCATAAATATAAATGGGGAGGTACCAACTCCACCTCTGTTTTTCAGTGAAAACTGCAGGAACTTCAAACCGGCACTAGGAAACAGACTGAGAAACCAGAGTAAAAGTTTCTCCTGCAATGCTTTCCCTTTGTGGTAGATGTAGGAACGTCTGTACACATGCTCAGTTCTGAGAGATAATGTGTGTGAAACCATGCTTCACCTAGCTTGTTGGGAACACAAAGTATGTTTTCATGTGCAAACTACACTCCGTATATATACATGGTGAGGTACTAACTCCAAGTCGATTTTACAGTGAAAATTGCAGGCACTTCAAACCGGCACTAGGAAACAGACTGAGAAACCAAAGTAAAAATTTCTCCTATAATCCGTTCCCTTTGTGCCAGATGAACAAATTCTCTCCACATGCTCAGTTCTGAGTGATAATTGGTTGTGAAAGCCGTACTTCACCTTGCTTGTTGGGAACACAAAGTTTGTTTTCTGTTGCAAACTACACTCCATACATATATATGATGTTGTACTAGCTCAAACTCTGTTTTACAGGGAAAACTGCTGTAACTTTAATCGGTACTAGGAAACAGACTGAGAAACCAGAGAAAAAGTTTCTCCTGCAAACCGTTCCCATTGTTCTAGCTGAACGAACGTTTCACAACATGCTCTGTTTTGAGAGATAAGTGTGTGTGAAAGCCATTCTTCAACAACTTGTTGGGAACACAAAGTTTGTTTTCTGTTGCAAACTACACTCCATAAAATTATATGAGGAAGTACTAGCGCCAACTCTGTTTTACAGTGAAAACTGCAGGAACTTCAACCCGGCACTAGGAAACAGACTGAGTACCCAGAGTATAATTTCCCCAGCAAACCTTTCTCTTTGTGCTAGATGAACGAACGTCTTTCCACTTGCTCAGTTCTGAGATATATAAGTGTGTGAAAGCCGTGCTTCAAATAGCTTGTTGGGAACACAAATTTTCTTTTAAGTTGCCAACTATACTCCATGCATGCATATTGGGAGATAGAAGTTCCAACACGATTTTACAAAGAAATCTGCAGGAACTTCAAACTTGCACTAGGAACAGACTGAGAAACCAGAGTAAAAGTTTCCCCTCCAACCGTTCCGTTTGTGCTACATGAACGAACGTCTCTGCACATGCTCATTTCTGAGAGATAAGTGTGTGTAAAATCCGTTTTTCATCTAGCTTGTAGGGAACACAAAGATTCGTTTCAGTTGCAAACTACACTCCATACATTTGTAAGGGGAAGTAGTAGCTCCAACTCGGTTTTACAGTGAAAACTGCAGGAACTTCAAACCGGCACTAGGAATCAGACTGAGATACTAGAGTAAAATTTCACCTGCAGCCCGTTCTTTTGTGCTAGATGAACGAACGTCACTCCTCATCTCAGTTCTGAGTGTTTATTGCATGTGAAAGCCGTCCTTCACCTAGCTTACTTGGAACACAAAGTTCACTTCAGTTGCAAACTACATTCCATACATATATATTCGTTAGGTACTAGCTCCAACTCCGTTTTACATTGAAAACTGCTAGAACTTAAAACCGGCACTAGGAAACTTACCGAGAAACTTGAGTAAAGTGTTCTCCTGCAACCTATTCCCTTTGTGCTAGATGTAGGAACGTCTCTCCACATGCTCAGTTCTGAGAGATAATTTGTGTGAAACCGTCCTTCTCCTAGCTTGTTGGGAACACATATTTTCTTTTCAGTTGCTAACTACACTCCATACATTTATAATCGAATGTAGTAGCTCCAACTCAGTTTTACAATGAAATCTGCAGGAACTTCAAACCAGCACTAGGAAACAGACTGAGAAACCAGAGTAAAAATTTCTCCTATAATCCGTTCCCTTTGTACCAGATGAACGAAGTCTCTACACATGCTCATTTCTGAGAGATAGTTGGGTGTGAAAGCCGTCCTTCACCTTGCTTGTTGGGAACACTAAGTTTGTTTTCATTTGCAAACTACACTACATACATATGTACGGGGAGTTACAACCTCCAACTCGGTTTTACAGTGAAAACTGCAGGAACTTCAAACCGGCACTATGAAAAAGACTGAGAAACCAGAGTAAAAGTTTCTCCTGCAACCCGTTCCCTTTGTGCTAGATGAAAGAAAGTCTCTCCACATGCTCAGTTCTGAGAGATAAATGTGTGTGAAAGCCGTCCTTCACCTAGCTTGTTGGGAACTCAAAGTTTGTTTTCAGTTGCAAACTACACTCCCTACATTTATATGGTGATGTACTAACTCCAAATCTGTTTTACAGGGAAAATTGCAGGCACTTCAAACCGGCAATAGGAAACAGACTGAGAAACCTGAGTAAAAGTTTCTCCTGAAACCCGTTCCGTTTGTGCTAGAGAATTGAACGACTCCCCACATGCTCAGTTCTGAGAGGTAATATGTGTGAAATCGTCCTTCAACTAGGTTGTTGGGAACACAAATTTTCTTTTCATTTGCAAACTGCACTCCATAGATATATATGGGTAAGTACTAGCTCCAACATAATTTGACAGTGAAAACTTCAGATTCTTCAAAACGGCACTAGGAAACAGACTGAGAAGCCAGAGGGAAAGTTTCTCGTGCAACACTTTCCCATTGTGCTTGTTCAACGAACGTCTCACCACATGCTCAGTTCTGAGAGATAAGTGTGTG
Organism: Camelus ferus; assembly: GCF_009834535.1. Taxonomy (NCBI): domain Eukaryota; kingdom Metazoa; phylum Chordata; class Mammalia; order Artiodactyla; family Camelidae; genus Camelus; species Camelus ferus. The sequence goes on from NC_045701.1 coordinate 71,529, forward strand.
TGAAAGTCGTCCTTCACATAGCTTGTTGGGAACACAAAGTTACTTCTCAGTTGCAAACTACACTCCATACATATATATGGGGAGGTACTAGCTCCAAATCGGTTTTACAGTGAAAACTGCAGGAGCTTCAAACCGGCACTAGGAATGAGACTGAGAAACCAGAGTAAAATTTCACCTGCAACCCGTTCCATTTGTGCTAGATGAACGAACGTCACTCCACATTCTCTGTTCTGAGAGACAATTGTGTGTGAATGCCGTCCTTCACCTATCTTGTTGGGAAGACAAAGTTTTGATTCAGTTGCAAATTACACTCCATACATACATATGTGTTGGTACAATCTCCAACTCGGTTTTACATTGAAAACTGCAAGAAATTCAAACCGGCACTATGAAACAGACAGGGAAACCAGATTAAAAATTTCACCTTCAACTCGTTCCCTTTGTGCTAGATGTAGGAACGTCTCTCCACATGCTCATTTCTGAGAGATAATGTATGTGAAACCGTCCTTCTCCTAGTTTGTTGGGAACACAAAGTTTCTTTTAAGTTGACAAACACACTCCATACATATATATGGGGTGGTACTTGGTCCGCTCGGTTTACACTGAAAACTGCAGGAACTTCAAGCCGGCACTAGGAAACATGCTGAGAAACCAGAGAAAATGTTTCTCCTGCAACCCTATCCCTTTGTGCTACATGAATGAACGTCTCTCCTCATGTTCAGTTCTGAGAGATAATGTGTGTGAAAGCCGTCCTTAACATAGCTTGTTTGGAACACAAAGTTTCTGTTCTGTTGCAAACTAAATTCCATATATATATATGGGGAGGTACTAGCTCCAACTCGGTTTTACACTGAAAACTGTAGGAACTTCTAACCGGCACTAGTAAACTGACTGATAATCTAGAGTAAAATTTCCCCAGTAACCAGTTCCCTTTTTGCTAGATAAATGAATGTTTGTCCACATGCTCAGTTTAGAGTGATAACTGTGTGTGAAAGCCGTCCTTCACCTAGCTTGTTGGGAACACAAAGTTACTTTTCAGTAGCAAACTACACCCATACATATTTATGGGGAGGCACCAGCTCAACTCGGTTTTACAGTGAAAACTGCAGGAACTTCAAACCGGCAGTAGGAAACAGACTGAGAAACCAGAGTAAATGTTTCTCCTGCAACAATTTTCCTTTGTGCTAAATGTACGAACGTCTCACCACATACACATTTCTGAGAGATAAGTGTGTGTGAAAGCCTTCCTTCACCTATCTTGTTTGGAACACAAAGTTTCTTTTCAGTTGCAAACTACACTCCGTACATATATATGATGATGTACTAGCTCCAACTCTGTTTTACAGGGAAAACTGCAGTAACTTAAATCGGCACTAGGAAACAGACTGAGAAACCAGAGAAAAAGTTTCCCTTGCAAACCGTTCCCATTGTTCTAGCTGAACGAACGTCTCTCCACATGCTCAGTTCTGAGAGATAAATTTGTGTGAAAGCTGTCCTTCACCTAGCTTGTTAGGAACACAAAGTTTCATTTCAGTTACAAACTACATTCCATACATATATATGTGCAGGTACTAGATCCAAATCGGTTTTACAGTATAAACTGCAGGAATTTCAAACAGGAACTAGGAAACAGACTGAGTATCCAGAGTAAAATTTCCCCAGCAAACCTTTCCCTTTGTGCTAGATGAACGAACGTCTGTCCACCTGCTGAGTTCTGAGACATAAGTGTGTGTGAAAGCAGTCCTTCACCAACTTGTTGGGAACACAAATTTTCTTTTCTTTTGCATAATACACTCCATAATATATATGGGGAGGTACTATCTCCAACTCTGTTTTACAGTGAAAACTGCAGGAACTTCAAACCGGCACTAGGAAACAGGCTGAGAAACCAGAGTAAAAGTTTCTCCTGCAACCCGTTCACATTGTGCTAGATGTAGGAACGTCTCTCCACATGCTCAGTTCTGAGAGATTCTGTGTGTGAAACCGTCCTTCTCCTAGCTTGTTGGGAACACAAATTTTCTTTTAAGTTGCCAACTACACTCCATACATATATATTGGGAGATAGAAATTCGAACTCGATTTTACAATGAAATCTGCAGGAACTTAATCCCGGCACTAGGAAAAAGACTGAGAATCCAGAATAAAATTTCTCCTGCCACCCGTTCCCTTTGTGGTACATGAACGAACGTCTCTGCCACTACTCTGTTCTGAGAGATAAGTGTGTGTGAAAGCCGAACTTCACTGAGCTTGTAGGGTTCACAAAGAATCATTTTAGTTGCAAACTGCACTCCATTTATGTATATGGGTAGGTAGTATCTCCAACACGGTTTTTCAGTGAAAACTGCAGGAACTTCAATCCGGCACTAGGAAATAGAATGAGAAACCAGAGAAAAATTTTTCCTGCCACCCTTTCCATTTGTGCTAAATGAACGAACGTCTCTCCACATGCTCAGTTCTGAGAGATAAGTGTGTGTGAAAGTCGTCCTTCACATAGCTTGTTGGGAACACAAAGTTTCTTTTCAGTTGCAAACTACACTCCATAAATATATATGGGGAGGTACTAACTCCACCTCTGTTTTTCAGTGAAAACTGCAGGAACTTCAAACCGGCAATTGGAAACAGATAGAGAAACCAGAGTAAAATTTCTCCTGCAACACATTCCCTTTGTGCTACATGAAAGAAAGTCTCTTCACATGCTCAGTTTTGAGAGAAAACTGTGTGTGAATGCCATACTTCACCTACCTTGTTGGGTACACAATGTTTCTTTACAGTTGGAAACTACACACCATATATATATATGAAGATGTAATACCTCCAACTCGGTTTTACATTGAAAACTGGTGGAACTTAAAATCGGCACTAGGAAACAAACTGAGAAACCTGTGTAAAAATTTCATATGCAACCCTTTCCCTTTGTGCTAGATGTAGGAACGCCTCTCCACATGCTCACATCTGAGAGATAAGTGTGTGAAAGCCGTACTTCACCTTGCTTGTTGGGAACACAAAGTTTCTTTTCAGTTGCAAACTACACTCCATACATTTATAAGGGAAGTAGTAGCTCCAACTCGGTTTTACAGTGAAAACTGCAAGAACTTAAAACCGTCAATAGGAAACAGACTGAGAAACCAGAGTAAAAGTTTCTCCTGCAATACTTTCCCTTTGTGCTAGATGTAGGAACGTCTCTACACATGCTCAGTTCTGAGAGATAATGTGTGTGAAACCATCCTTCACCTAGCTTGTTGGGAACACAAAGTTTCTTTTCATTTGCAAACTGCCCTCCATACATATTTATGGGGAAGTTCTAGTTCCAACATAATTTGACAGTGAAAACTGCAGATTCTTCAAACCGGCACTAGGAAACAGACTGAGTATCCAGAGTAAAATTTCCGCAGCAAACCTTTCCCTTTGTGTTAGATGAACGAACGCTGTCCACCTGCTGAGTTCTGAGACATAAGTGTGTGTGAAAGCAGTCCTTCACCAACTTGTTGGGAACACAAATTTTCTTTTCTTTTGCATACTACACTCCATAATATATATGGGGAGGTACTATCTCCAACTCTGTTTTACAGTGAAAACTGCAGGAACTTCAAACCGGCACTAGGAAACAGGCTGAGAAACCAGAGTAAAAGTTTCTCCTGCAACCCGTTCACATTGTGTTGGATGTAGGAACGTCTCTCCACATGCTCAGTTCTGAGAGATTCTGTGTGTGAAACCATCCTTCTCCTAGCTTGTTGGGAACACATATTTTCTTTTAAGTTGCCAACTACACTCCATACATATATATTGGGAGATAGAAGTTCCAACTCGGTTTTACAATGAAATCTGCAGGAACTTAATCCTGGCACTAGGAAAAAGACTGAGAATCCAGAGTAAAATTTCTCCTGCCACCCGTTCCTTTGTGGTACATGAACGAACGTCTCTGCCCATGCTCTGTTCTGAGAGATAAGTGTGTGTGAAAGCCGAAATTCACTTAGCTTGTAGGGTACACAAAGTATCATTTTAGATGCAAACTACACTCCATATATTTATATGGGTAGGTAGTATCTCCAACACGGTTTTTCAGTGAAAACTGCAGGAACTTCAATCCGGCACTAGGAAATAGAATGAGAAACCAGAGAAAAATTTTCTCCTGCCACCCTTTCCATTTGTGGTAGATGAACGAACGTCTCTCCACATGCTCAGTTCTGAGAGATAAGTGTGTGTGAAAGTCGTCCTTAACATAGCTTGTTGGGAACACAAAGTTTCTTTTCAGTTGCAAACTACACTCCATAAATTTATATGGGGAGGTACTAACTCCACCTCTGTTTTTCAGAGAAAACTGCAGGAACTTCAAACCGGCACTAGGAAACAGAGAAACCAGAGTAAAATTTCTCCTGCAACACGTTCCCTTTGTGCTACATGAAAGAAAGTCTCTTCACATGCTCAGTTTTGAGAGAAAACTGTGTGTGAATGCCATACTTCACCTACCTTGTTGGGAACACAAAGTTTCTTTTCATTTGCCAACTGCCCTCCATACATATTTATGGGGAAGTTCTAGTTCCAACATAATTTGACAGTGAAAACTGCAGATTCTTCAAACCAGCACTAGGAAACAGACTAGAAACCAGAGTAAAATTTCCCCTGCAACCTGTTCCCTTTGTGCTAGATGAACGAACGTCTGTCCACCTGCTGAGTTCTGAGACATAAGTGTGTGTGAAAGCAGTCCTTCACCAACTTGTTGGGAACACAAATTTTCTTTTCTTTTGCATACTACACTCCATAATATATATGGGGAGGTACTACCTACAACTCGGTTTTACAGAGAAAACTGGTGAAACTTCAAACCGGCACTAGGGAAGAAACTGAGAAACCACAGTAAATGTTTCACCTGCAACCCGTTTCTTTCTGCTTAATGAATGAACCTCTCTCCACATGATTTATTCTGAGAGATAAGTGTGTGTGAAAGCCGTCCTTCACCTAGCTTGTTGGGAACACAAAGTTTCTTTTCAGTTGCAAACTACACCCATACAAATATATGGTTATGTTCTAACTCCAACTTGGTTTTACCGTGAAAACTGCAGGAACTTCAAAGTGGCACTAGGAAACAGACTGAGAAACAATAGAAAATGTTTCTCCGACAAACCGATCCTTGTTTGCTAGATGAACGAACGTCTCTCCACATGCTCAGTTTTGAGAGATATGTGTGTGTGAAAGCCGTCCTTCAACTAGCTTGTTGGGAACACAAAGTTTCTTTTCATTTGCAAACTGCCCTCCATACATATTTATGGGGAAGTTCTAGTTCCAACATAATTTGACAGTGAAAACTGCAGATTCTTCAAACCGGCACTCGGAAACAGACTGAGTTACCAGAGTAAAATTTTCTCCTGCAAACTGTTCCATTTTTGCTAGATGAAAGAACGTCTCTCCACCTGCTCAGTTCTGAGAGATAATTGTGTGTTAAAGCCGACCTTCACCTAGCTTGTTGGGAACAGAAGTTTTTTTTTTCAGTTGCAAACTACACGCCATACATATATATGGGGATCTACTATCTCCAAAACGGTTTTACGGTTAAAACTGCAGGAACTTCAAACCGCCACTATGAAATAGACTGGGAAACAAGAGAAAGTGTTTCTCCTACAACCCGTTACCTTTTTGCTAGATGAACGAACGCCTCTCCACATGCTACTTTCTGAGAGAAAATTGTGTGTGAAAGCCGTCCTTCACCTATCCTGTTGGGAAAACAAAGTTTCTATAGAGTTGCAAACTACATTCCATAGTTATATATGGGGAGGTTGTAGATCCAACTCATTTTTACTGTGAAATCTGCAGGAACTTCAAACCGGCACTAGGAAACAGACTGAGAAACCAGAGTAAAAGTTTTTCCTGCAACCCGTTCCGTTTGTCCTAGAGAATCGAACGACTCCCCCATGCTCAGTTCTGAGAGATAATGTTTTTGAAACTGTCCTTCAACTAGCTTGTTGGGAACACAAATTTTCTTTCCATTTGCAAACTGCACTCCATACATATATATTGGGAGATAGAAGTTCCAACTCGATTTTACAATGAAATCTGCAGGAACTTAATCACTGCACTAGGAAAAAGACTGAGAATCCAGAATAAAATTTCTCCTGCCACTCGTTCCCTTTGTGTCACATGAACGAACGTCTCTGCCCATGCTCTGTTCTGAGAGATAAGTGTGTGTGAAAGCCGAAATTCACTTAGCTTGTAGGGTACACAAAGTATCATTTTAGATGTAAACTACACTCCATATATTTATATGGGTAGGTAGTATCTTCAACACGGTTTTTCAGTGAAAACTGCAGGAACTTCAATCCGGCACTAGGAAATAGAATGAGAAACCAGAGAAAAATTTTCTCCTGCCACACTTTCCATTTGTGCTAGATGAACGAAAGTCTCTCCACATGCTCAGATCTGAGAGAAAAGTGTGTGTGAAAGTCGTCCTTCACATAGCTTGTTGGGAACACAAAGTTTCTTTTCAGTTGCAAACTACACTCCATAAATATATATGGGGAGGTACTAACTCGACCTCTGTTTTTCAGTGAAAACTGCAGGAACTTCAAAACGGCACTAGGAAACAGACTGAGAAACCAGAGTAAAAGTTTCTCCTGCAATGCTTTCCCTTTGTGCTAGATGTAGGAACGTCTCTACACATGCTCAGTTCTGAGAGATAATGTGTGTGAAACCATCCTTCACCTAGCTTGTTGGGAACACAAAGTTTCTTTTCATTTGCAAACTGCCCTCCATACATATTTATGGGGAAGTTCTAGTTCCAACATAATTTGACAGTGAAAACTGCAGATTCTTCAAACCGGCACTAGGAAACAGACTGAGAAACCAGAATAAAATTTCCCCAGCAACCTGTTCCCTTTGTGCTAGATGAACGAACGTCTGTCCACCTGCTGAGTTCTGAGACATAAGTGTGTGTGAAAGCAGTCCTTCAACAACTTGTTGGGAACACAGATTTTCTTTTCTTTTGCATACTACACTCCATAATATATATGGGGAGGTACTATCTCCAACTCTGTTTTACAGTGAAAACTGCAGGAACTTCAAACCGGCACTAGGAAACAGGCTGAGAAACCAGAGTAAAATTTTCTCCTGCAGCCCGTTCACATTGTGCTAGATGTAGGAACGTCTCTCCACATGCTCAGTTCTGAGAGATTCTGTGTGTGAAACCAACCTTCTCCTAGCTTGTTGGGAACACATATTTTCTTTTAAGTTGCCAACTACACTCCATACATATATATTGGGAGATAGAAGTTCCAACTCGATTTTACAATGAAATCTGCAGGAACTTAATCACGGCACTAGGAAAAAGACTGAGTATCCAGAATAAAATTTCTCCTGCCACCCGTTCCCTTTGTGGTACATGAACGAACGTCTGTGCCCATGCTCTGTTCTGAGAGATAAGTGTGTGTGAAAGCCGAACTTCACTTAACTTGTAGGGTACACAAAGTATCATTTTAGATGCAAACTACAATCCATATATTTATATGGGTTGGTAGTATCTCCAACACGGTTTTTCAGTGAAAACTGCAGGAACTTCAATACGGCACTAGTAAATAGAATGAGAAACCAGAGAAAAATTTTCTCCTGCCACCCTTTCCATTTGTGCTAGATGAACGAACGTCTCTCCACATGCTCAGTTCTGAGAGATAAGTGTGTGTGAAAGTCGTCCTTAACATAGCTTGTTGGGAACACAAAGTTTCTTTTCAGTTGCAAACTACACTCCATAAATATAAATGGGGAGGTACTAGCTCCACCTTATTTTTTCAGTGAAAACTGCAGGAACTTCAAAACGGCACTAGGAAACAGACTGAGAAACCAGAGTAAAAGTTTCTCCTGCAATACTTTGCCTTTGTGCTAGATGTAGGAACGTCTCTACACATGCTCAGTTCTGAGAGATAATTTGTGTGAAACCATCCTTCACCTAGCTTGTTGGGAACACAAAGTTTCTTTTCATTTGCAAACTGCCCTCCATACATATTTATGGGGAAGTTATAGTTCCAAAATAATTTGACAGTGAAAACTGCAGATTCTTCAAACCGGCACTAGGAAACAGACTGAGAAACCAGAGTAAAATTTCCCCAGCAAACTTTTCCCTTTGTGCTAGATGAACGAACGTCTGTCCACCTGCTGAGTTCTGAGACATAAGTGTGTGTGAAAGCAGTCCTTCACCAACTTGTTGGGAACACAAATTTTCTTTTATTTGAATACTATACTCCATAATTTATATGGGGAGGTACTATCTCCAACTCTGTTTTACAGTGAAAACTGTAGGAACTTCAAACCGGCACTAGGAAACAGGCTGAGAAACCAGAGTAAAGTTTCTCCTGCAGCCCGTTCACATTGTGCTAGATGTAGGAACGTCTCTCCACATGCTCAGTTCTGAGAGATTCTGTGTTTGAAACCATCCTTCTCCTAGCTTGTTGGGAACACATATTTTCTTTTAAGTTGCCAACTACACTCCATACATATATATTGGGAGATAGAAGTTCCAACTCGGTTTTACAATGAAATCTGCAGGAACTTAATCCCGGCACTAGGAAAAAGACTGAGAATCCAGAATAAAATTTCTCCTGCCACCCGTTCCCTTTGTGGTACATGAACGAACGTCTGTGTCCATGCTCTGTTCTGAGAGATAAGTTTGTGTGAAAGCCGAACTTCACTGAGCTTGTAGGGTACACAAAGTATCATTTTAGATGCAAACTACACTCCATATATTTATATGGGTAGGTAGTATCTCCAACACGGTTTTTCAGTGAAAACTGCAGGAACTTCAATCCGGCACTAGGAAATAGAATGAGAAACCAGAGAAAAATTTTCTCCTGCCACCCTTTCCATTTGTGCTAGATGAACGAACGTCTCTCCACATGCTCAGTTCTGAGAGATAAGTGTGTTTGAATGCCGTCCTTCACCTAGCTTTTTGGGAACACAAAGTTTCATTTCAGTTGCAAACTACACCCATACATATATGGGGAGGTACTAGCTCCAACTCGGTTTTACAATTAAATCTGCAGGAACTCCTACCGGAACTAGGAAACGGACTTAGAAACCAGTGTAAAAGTGTCTCATGCAACACGTTCCCTTTGTGCTAAATGAACGAACGTCTGTCCACATGCTCAGTTCTGAGAGATATTTGTGTGTGAAAGCCGTCCTTCACCTAGCTTGTTGGGAACACAAAGTATGTTTTCATGTGCAAACTACACTCCGTATATATACATGGTGAGGTAGTAACTCCAACTCGGTTTTACAGTGAAAATTGCAGGCACTTCAAACCGACACTAGGAAACAGACTGAGAAACCAGAGAAAAATTTCTCCTATAATCCGTTCCCTTTGTGCCAGATGAACAAAGTCTCTCCACATGCTCAGTTCTGAGTGATAATTGGTTGTGAAAGCCGTCCTTCACCCAGCTTGTTGGGAACTCAAGGTTTGTTTTCAGTTGCAAACTACACTCCATAAAATGATATGAGGAAGTACTAGCGCCAACTCTGTTTTACAGGGAAACCTGCAGTATCTTTAATCGGTACTAGGAAACAGACTGAGAAAGCAGAGAAAAAGTTTCTCCTGCAAACCGTTCCCATTGTTCTAGCTAAACGAACGTTTCACAACATGCTCAGTTTTGAGAGATAAGTGTGTGTGAAAGCCATTCTTCAACAACTTGTTGGGAACACAAAGTTTGTTTTCTGTTGCAAACTACACTCCATAAAATGATATGAGGAAGTACTAGCGCCAACTCTGTTTTACAGTGAAACTGCAGGAACTTCAAACCGGCACTAGGAAACAGACTGAGAAACCAGAGTAAAAGTTTCTCCTGCAACCCGTTCCCTTTGTGCTAGATGAAAGAAATTCTCTCCACATGCCCAGTTCTGAGAGATAAATGTATGTGAAAGCCGTCCTTCACCTAGCTTGTTGGGAACTCAAGGTTTGTTTTCAGTTGTAAACTACACTCCCTACATGTATATGGTGATGTACTAACTCCAAATCTGTTTTACAGGGAAAATTGCAGGCCCTTCAAACCGGCAATAGGAAACAGACTGAGAAACCTGAGTAAAAGTTTCTCCTGAAACCCGTTCCGTTTGTGCTAGAGAATTGAATGACTCCCCACATGCTCAGTTCTGAGAGGTAATATGTGTGAATCCGTCCTTCAACTAGGTTATTGGGAACACAAATTTTCTTTTCATTTGCAAACTGCACTCCATACATATATATGGGTAAGTACTAGGTCCAACATAATTTGACAGTGAAAACTGCAGATTCTTCAAAACGGCACTAGGAAACAGACTGAGAAACCAGAGGGAAAGTTTCTCGTGCAACACTTTCCCATTGTGCTTGTTCAACGAACGTCTCACCACATGCTCAGTTCTGAGAGATATGTGTGTGTGAAAGTCGTCCTTCACATAGCTTGTTGGGAACACAAAGTTACTTCTCAGTTGCAAACTACACTCCATACATATATATGGGGAGGTACTAGCTCCAAATCGGTTTTACAGTGAAAACTGCAGGAGCTTCAAACCGGCACTAGGAATGAGACTGAGAAACCAGAGTAAAATTTTACCTGCAACCCGTTCCATTTGTGCTAGATGAACGAACGTCACTCCACATTCTCTGTTCTGAGAGACAATTGTGTGTGAATGCCGTCCTTCACCTATCTTGTTGGGAAGACAAAGTTTTGATTCAGTTGCAAATTACACTCCATACATACATATGTGTTGGTACAATCTCCAACTCGGTTTTACATTGAAAACTGCAAGAAATTCAAACCGGCACTATGAAACAGACAGGGAAACCAGATTAAAAGTTTCACCTTCAACTCGTTCCCTTTGTGCTAGTTGTAGGAACGTCTCTCCACATGCTCATTTCTGAGAGATAATGTATGTGAAACCGTACTTCTCCTAGATTGTTGGGAACCCAAAGTTTCTGTTAATTTGACAAACACACTCCATACATATATATGGGGTGGTACTTGGTCCGCTCGGTTTTACACTGAAAACTGCAGGAACTTCTAACCGGCACTAGTAAACTGACTGATAATCTAGAGTAAAATTTCCCCAGTAACCAGTTCCCTTTTTGCTAGATAAATGAATGTTTGTCCACATGCTCAGTTTAGAGTGATAACTGTGTGTGAAAGCCGTCCTTCACCTAGCTTGTTGGGAACACAAAGTTACTTTTCAGTAGCAAACTACACCCATACATATATATGGGGAGGCACCAGCTCCAACTCGGTTTTACAGTGAAAACTGCAGGAACTTCAAACCGGCAGTAGGAAACAGACTGAGAAACCACAGTAAATGTTTCTCCTGCAACCCTTTTCCTTTGTGCTAAATGTACGAACGTCTCACCACATACTCATTTCTGAGAGATAAGTGTGTGTGAAAGCCTTCCTTCACCTATCTTGTTTGGAACACAAAGTTTCTTTTCAGTTGCAAACTACACTCCGTACATATATATGATGATGTACTAGCTCCAACTCTGTTTTACAGGGAAAACTGAAGTAACTTAAATCGGCACTAGGAAACAGACTGAGAAACCAGAGAAAAAGTTTCTCTTGCAAACCTTTCCCATTGTTCTAGCTGAACGAACTTCTCTCCACATGCTCAGTTCTGAGAGATAAATTTGTGTGAAAGCTGTCCTTCACCTAGCTTGTTAGGAACACAAAGTTTCATTTCAGTTATATACTACACTCCATACATATATATGTGCAGGTACTAGATCCAAATCGGTTTTACAGTGAAAACTGCAGGAATTTCAAACCGGCACTAGAAAAAAGACTGAGTATCCAGAGTAAAATTTCCCCAGCAGACCTTTCCCTTTGTGCTAGATGAACGAACGTCTGTCCACCTGCTGAGTTCTGAGACATAAGTGTGTGTGAAAGCAGTCCTTCACCAACTTGTTGGGAACACAAATTTTCTTTTCTTTTGCATACTACACTCCATAATTTATATGGGGAAGTACTATCTCCAACTCTGTTTTACTGTGAAAACTGCAGGAACTTCAAACCGGCACTAGGAAACAGGCTGAGATTCCAGAGTAAAAGTTTCTCCTGCAACCCGTTCACATTGTGCTAGATGTAGGAACGTCTCTCCACATGCCCAGTTCTGAGAGATTCTGTGTGTGAAACCGTCCTTCTGCTAGCTTGTTGGGAACACAAATTTTCTTTTAAGTTGCCAACTACACTCCATACATATATATTGGGAGATAGAAATTCCAACTCGATTTTTCAATGAAATCTGCAGGAACTTAATCCCGGCACTAGGAAAAAGACTGAGAATCCAGAATAAAATTTCTCCTGCCACCCATTCCATTTGTGGTACATGAACGAACGTCTGTGCCCATGCTCTGTTCTGAGAGATAAGTGTGTGTGAAAGCCGAACTTCACTGAGCTTGTAGGGTACACAAAGTATCATTTTAGATGCAAACTACACTCCATATATTATATGGGTAGGTAGTATCTGCAACACGGTTTTTCAGTGAAAACTGCAGGAACTTCAATCCGGCACTAGGAAATAGAATGAGAAACCAGAGAAAAATTTTCTCCTGCCACCCTTTCCATTTGTGCTAGATGAACGATCGTCTCTCCACATGCTCAGTTCTGAGAGATAAGTGTATGTGAATGTCGTCCTTCACATAGCTTGTTGGGAACACAAAGTTTCTTTTCAGTTGCAAACTACACTCCATAAATATATATGGGGAGGTACTAGCTCCACCTCTGTTTTTCAGTGAAAACTGCAGGAACTTCAAACCGGCACTAGGAAACAGGTAGAGAAACCAGAGTAAAATTTCTCCTGCAACACGTTCCCTTTGTGCTACATGAATGAAAGTCTCTTCACATGCTCAGTTTTGAGAGAAAACTGTGTGTGAATGCCATACTTCACCTACCTTGTTGGGTACACAATGTTTCTTTATAGTTGGAAACTACACTCCATACATATATATGAAGATGTAATAGCTCCAACTCGGTTTTACATTGAAAACTGCAGGAACTTAAAATCAGCACTAGGAAACAAACTGAGAAACCTGTGCAAAAATTTCACATGCAACCTTTCCCTTTGTGCTAGATGTAGGAACGCCTCTCCACATGCTCATTTCTGAGAGATAAGTGTGTGAAAGCCGTACTTCACCTTGCTTGTTGGGAACACAAAGTTTCTTTTCAGTTGCAAACTACAATCAGTACATATATATCGGGAGGACTAGCTCCAACTGTTTTTTACAGTGAAAACTGCAAGAACTTAAAACCGTCACTTGGAAACAGACTGAGAAAACAGAGTAAAAGTTTCTCCTGCAATGCTTTCCCTTTGTGCTAGATGTAGGAACGTCTCTACACATGCTCAGTTCTGAGAGATAATGTGTGTGAAACCATCCTTCACCTAGCTTGTTGGGAACACAAAGTTTCTTTTCATTTGCAAACTGCCGTCCATACATATTTATGTGGAAGTTCTAGTTCCAACATAATTTGACAGTGAAAACTGCAGATTCTTCAAACCGGCACTAGGAAACAGACTTAGAAACCAGAGTAAAATTTCCCCAGCAACCTGTTTCCTTTGTGCTAGATGAACGAACGTCTGTCCACCTGCTGAGTTCTGAGACATAAGTGTGTGTGAAAGCAGTCCTTCAACAACTTGTTGGGAACACAAATTTTCTTTTCTTTGCATACTACACTCCATAATATATATGGGGAGGTACTATCTCCAACTCTGTTTTACAGTGAAAACTGCAGGAACTTCAAACCGGCACTAAGAAACAGGCTGAGAAACCAGAGTAAAATTTTCTCCTGCAACCCGTTCACATTGTGCTAGATGTAGGAACGTCTCTCCACATGCTCAGTTCTGAAAGAATCTGTGTGTGAAACCATCCTTCTCCTAGGTTGTCGGAACACAAATTTTCTTTTAAGTTGCCAACTACACTCCATACATATATATTGGGAGATAGAAGTTCCAAATCGATTTTACAATGAAATCTGCAGGAACTTAATCCCGGCACTAGGAAAAAGACTGAGAATCCAGAATAAAATTTTCCTGCCTCCCGTTCCCTTTGTGGTACATGAACGAACGTCTGTGCCCATGCTCTGTTCTGAGAGATAAGTGTGTGTGAAAGCCGAACTTCACTGAGCTTGTAGGGTACACAAAGTATCATTTTAGATGCAAACTACACTCCATATATTTATATGGGTAGGTAGTATCTCCAACACGGTTTTTTAGTGAAAACTGCAGGAACTTCAATCCGGCACTAGGAAATAGAATGAGAAACCAGAGAAAAATTTTCTCCTGCCACCCTTTCCATTTGTGCTAGATGAACGATCGTCTCTCCACATGCTCAGTTCTGAGAGATAAGTGTATGTGAATGTCGTCCTTCACATAGCTTGTTGGGAACACAAAGTTTCTTTTCAGTTGCAAACTACACTCCATAAATATATATGGGGAGGTACTAGCTCCACCTCTGTTTTTCAGTGAAAACTGCAGGAACTTCAAACCGGCACTAGGAAACAGATAGAGAAACCAGAGTAAAATTTCTCCTGCAACACGTTCCCTTTGTGCTACATGAATGAAAGTCTCTTCACATGCTCAGTTTTGAGAGAAAACTGTGTGTGAATGCCATACTTCACCTACCTTGTTGGGTACACAATGTTTCTTTATAGTTGGAAACTACACTCCATACATATATATGAAGATGTAATAGCTCCAACTCGGTTTTACATTGAAAACTGCAGGAACTTAAAATCAGCACTAGGAAACAAACTGAGAAACCTGTGCAAAAATTTCACATGCAACCTTTCCCTTTGTGCTAGATGTAAGAACGCCTCTCCACATGCTCATTTCTGAGAGATAAGTGTGTGAAAGCCGTACTTCACCTTGCTTGTTGGGAACACAAAGTTTCTTTTCAGTTGCAAACTACAATCAATACATATATATCGGGAGGACTAGCTCCAACTGTTTTTTACAGTGAAAACTGCAGGAACTTCAAACCGGCCCTAGGGAACAGACTGAGAAACCAGAGTAAAAGTATCTCCTGCAAACCGTCCACTTTGTGCTAGATTAACGATCGTCTCTCCACATGCTCAGATCTAAGAGAAAAGTGTGTGTTAAAGCCGTACTTCACCTAGCTTGTTGGGAACCCAAAGAATTTTTTTCAGTTGCACACTACACGCCATACATATATATGGGGATCTACAATCTCCAAATCCGTTTTACAGTTAAAACTGCAGGAACTTCAAACCGCCACTAGGAAATAGACTGAGAATCAAGAGAAAATGTTTCTCCTACAACCCGTTACCTTTTTGCTAGATGAACGAACGCCTCTCCACATGCTCAGTTCTGAGAGAAAATTGTGTGTGAAAGCCGTCCTTCACCTAGCCTGTTGGGAAAACAAAGTTTCTATACAGTTGCCAACTACATTCCATAGTTTTATATGGGGAGGTAGTAGATTAGATCCAACTCATTTTTACGTTGAAATCTGCAGGAACTTCAAACCGGCACTAGGAAACAGACTGAGAAACCAGAGAAAATTTTCGCCTGCAACACGTTCCCATTTTGCTAGATGAACGAACGTCTCTGCCCATGCTCAGTTCTGAGAGATAAGTGTTTGTAAAAGCCGTCCTTCACCAAGCTTATTGGGAACACAAAGTTTCTTTTCATTTGCAAACTACAATCAATACATATATATCGGGAGGTACTAGCTCCAACTGTGTTTTACAGTCAAAAACTGCAGGAACTTCAAACCGGCCCTAGGGAACAGACTGAGAAACCAGTGTAAATGTATCTCCTGCAAACCGTCCCCTTTGTGCTAGATGAACGATCGTCTCTCCACATGCTCAGATCTAAGAGATAAGTGTGTGTGAAAGCCGAACTTCACCTATCTTGTATGGATCGCAAAGTTACTTTTCAGGTGCTAACTAAACTCCAAACATATATATTGGGAGGTAGTAACCCCCAACTCGGTTTTACAGTGAAAACTGCAGGAAATTCAAAGCAGGACTCGGAAAAATTCTGAGAATCCAGAGTAAAAATTTCTCCTGCAACAAGTTTCTCTTATGCTACATGAATGAACGTCTCTCCACATGCTCAGTTCTGCGAGATTGTGTGTGTGAAAGCCGTCCTTCCACTAGCCTGTTGGGAACACAAAGTATCTTTTCAGTTGCAAACTAAATTCCATATATATATATAGAGAGGGTACTAGCACCAACTCGGTTTACAGTGAAAACCGCTGGAACATCAAACCGGCACTAGGAAAAAACAGAGAAACCAGAGTAAAAGTTTATCGGCAATCCGTTCCTTTGTGCTAGATGAACTAACGTCTCTCCAGACACTCATTCTGAGAGATAATTGTGTGTGAAAGCCGTCCGTCACCTCGCTTGTTGGGAAAACAAAGTTTCTGTTTCAGTAGCAACCAACAATCCTTACATATATATGGGTGGTACTAGCTCGAACTCGGTTTTACAGTGAAATCTGCAGGAACTTCAATCCGGCAGTAGGTAAATACTGAGAAAACACAGTAAAAGTTTCTCCTGCAAACCGTTCCTTTGTGCTAGATGAACGATAGTCTCTATACATGTTCAGTTCTGAGATATAATTGGTGTGTGAAAGCCGTCTTTCACCTAGCTTTTTGGGAACACAAATTTTTTTTTTTTTCAGGTGCTAACAAAACTCCATACATATATATGGGAGGTGCTAACTCCATCTCGGTTTTAAAGTGTAAACTGCAGGAACTTCAAGCGGCACTCGGAAACAGACTGAGAACAAGAGAAAATGTTTCTCCTACAAACCGTTCCCTGTTTGGTAGATGAACGAACGTCTCTCCACATGCTCAGTTCTGAGAGATAAGTGTGTGTGAAAGCCGTTTTTCACTAGCTTGTTGGGACACAAAGTTACTTTTCAGTTGCAAACTACACTCCATACATATATATGGGGAGGTACTAGATCCAAATCGGTTTTACAGTGAAACTGCAGGAACTTGAAACCGCACTAGGAATCAACTGAGAAACCAGATTAAAATTTCCACCTGCAACCCGTTCCATTTGTGCTAGTGAACGAACGTCACTCCACATTCTCTGTTCTAGAGACAGATTGTGTGTGAATGCCGTCCTTCACCTATCTTGTTGGGAAGACAAAGTTTTGATTCAGTTGCAAATTACACTCCATACATACATGTGTGTTGGTACAATCTCCAACTCGGTTTTACATTGAAAACTGCAAGAAATTCAAACCGGCACTATGAAACAGACAGGGAAACCAGATTAAAACTTTCACCGTCAACTTGTTCCCTTTGTGCTAGATGTAGGGAACGCCTCTCCACATGCTCATTTCTGAGAGATAATGTATGTGAAACCGTCCTTCTCCTAGCTTGTTGGGAACACAAAGTTTCTTTTAAGTTGACAAACACACTCCATACATATATATTGGGAGGTAGTAGCCCCAACTCAGTTTTACAATGAAATCTGCAGTAACTTCAAACCAGCACTAGGAAACAGACTGAGAAACCAGAGTAATAGTTTTCACTCATTCACACCTTCAAACCGTTCCTTTTGTGTTAGATGAACGAACGTCTCTCCAAATGCTCAGTTCTGAGAGATAAGTGTGTGTGAAAG